>NW_024543940.1:0-29903 GCF_018167655.1 Microtus oregoni
CAGTACTCAGGGTGCTGGGTGCTCAGTACACAGGGTGCTGTGTGCTCAGTGCTCAGGGTGCTGGGTGCTCAGTACGCAGGGTGCTGGGTGCTCAGTACTCAGGGTGCTGGGTGCTCAGTGCTCAGGGTGATCGGTGCTCAGTCCTCAGGGTGCTCAGTACTCAGGGTGCTGGGTGCTCAGTGCTCGGGGTGCTGGGTGCTCAGTGCTGAGGGTGCTGGGTGCTCTGTGATTGGGGTCCTGGGTGCTCAGTACTCAGGGTGCTCAGTGCTCGGGGAGCTCGGTGCTCAGTAATCAGGGTGGTGGGTGCTCAGTAATCAGTGCTCGGGGTCCTGGGTGCTCCGTGCTTGGGGTGCTGGGTGCTCAGGGCTCTGGGTGCTTAGTGCTCAGTACTCAGGGTGCTGCGTGCTCAGTACTCAGGGTGCTGGGTGGTCAGTACTCAGGGTGCTCGGTGCTCAGTACTCAGGGTGCTGGGTGCTCAGTGCTCAGGGTGCTGGCTGCTAAGTACTCAGGGTGCTGGGTGCTCAGTACTCAGGGTGCTAGGTGCTCAGCGCTCAGGGTGCTGGGTACTCAGTACTCAGGGTGCTGGGTGCTCAGTGCTCAGGGTGCTGGGTGCTCAGTACTCAGGGTGCTCAGTACTCAGGGTGCTGGGTGCTCAGTACTCAGGGTGCTCAGTACTCAGGGTGCTGGGTGCTCAGTGCTCGGAGTGCTGGGTGCTCAGTACTCAGGGTGCTCAGTACTCAGGGTGCTGGGTGCTCAGTGCTCGGGTTGCTGGGTGATCAGTGCTCAGGGTGATCGGTGCTCAGTACTCAGGATGCTGGGTGCTCAGTAATCAGGGTGCTGGGTGCTCAGTCCTCAGGGTGCTCAGTGCTCAGGGTGCTGGGTGCTCAGTGCTCAGGGTGCTCAGTGCTCAGTACTCAGGGTGCTGGGTGCTCATTACTCAGGGTTCTGGGTGCTCAGTGCTCCTGGTGCTGGGTGCTCAGTAATCAGGGTGCTGGGTGCTCAGTCCTCAGGGTGTTCAGTGCTCAGGGTGCTGGGTGCTCAGTGCTCAGGGTGCTCAGTGCTCAGTACTCAGGGTGCTGGGTGCTCATTACTCAGGGTGCTGGGTGCTCAGTGCTCGGGGTGCTGGGTGCTCAGTACTCAGGGTGCTGGGTGCTCAGTTGCTCAGGGTGCTGGGTGCTCAGTGCTCGGAGTGCTGGGTGCTCAGTACTCAGGGTGCTGGGTGCTCAGTACTCGGGGTGCTCGGTGCTCAGTACTCAGGGTGCTGGGTGCTCAGTACTCAGGGTGCTGGGTGCTCAGTACTCAGGGTGCTCGGTGCTCAGTACTCAGGGTGCTGGGTGCTCAGTGCTCAGCGTGCTGGGTACTAAGTACTCAGGGTGCTGGGTGCTCAGTACTCAGGGTGCTGGGTGCTCAGTGCTCAGGGTGCTGGGTGCTCAGTACTCAGGGTGCTGGGTGCTCAATGCTCAGGGTGCTGGGTGCTCAGTACTCAGGGTGCTCAGTACTCAGGGTGCTGGGTGCTCAGTACTCAGGGTGCTCAGTACTCAGGGTGCTGGGTGCTCAGTGCTCGGGGTGCTGGGTGCTCAGTACTCAGGGTGCTCAGTACTCAGGGTGCTGGGTGCTCAGTGCTCGGGTTGCTGGGTGCTCAGTGCTCAGGGTGATCGGTGCTCAGTACTCAGGATGCTGGGTGCTCAGTACTCAGGGTGCTGGGTGCTCAGTCCTCAGGGTGCTCAGTGCTCAGGGTGCTGGGTGCTCAGTGCTCGGGGTGCTCGGTGCTCAGTACTCAGGGTGCTGAGTGCTCAGTACTCAGGGTGCTGGGTGCTCAGTACTCAGGGTGCTGGGTGCTCAGTGCTCAGGGTGCTGGCTGCTCAGTGCTCAGTGTGCTGGGTGCTCAGTACTCAGGGTGCTCGGTGCTCAGTACTCAGTGTGCTCAGCACTCAGCACTCAGCGCGCTGGGTGCTCAGTGCTCAGGGTCCTTGGTGCTCAGTACTCAGGGTGCTCAGTACTCAGCGTGCTTTGTGCTCAGTGCTCAGGGTGCTAGTTGCTCAGTACTCAGGGTGCTGGGTGCTCAGTGCTCAGCGTGCTGGGTGCTAAGTACTCGGGGTGCTGGGTGCTCAGTACTCAGGGTGCTGGGTGCTCAGTGCTCAGGGTGCTGGGTGCTCAGTACTCAGGGTGCTGGGTGCTCAGTGCTCAGGGTGCTGGGTGCTCAGTACTCAGGGTGCTCAGTACTCAGGGTGCTGGGTGCTCAGTACTCAGGGTGCTCAGTACTCAGGGTGCTGGGTGCTCAGTGCTCGGGGTGCTGGGTGCTCAGTACTCAGGGTGCTCAGTACTCAGGGTGCTGGGTGCTCAGTGCTCGGGTTGCTGGGTGCTCAGTGCTCAGGGTGATCGGTGCTCAGTACTCAGGATGCTGGGTGCTCAGTACTCAGGGTGCTGGGTGCTCAGTCCTCAGGGTGCTCAGTGCTGAGGGTGCTGGGTGCTCAGTGCTCGGGGTGCTCGGTGCTCGGTGCTCAGTACTCAGGGTGCTGAGTGCTCAGTACTCAGGGTGCTGGGTGCTCAGTACTCAGGGGGCTGGGTGCTCAGTGCTCGCGGGTGCTGGGTGCTCAGTGCTCAGGGTGCTGGCTGCTCAGTGTTCAGGGTGCTGGGTGCTCAGTACTCAGGGTGCTCGGTGCTCAGTACTCAGGGTGCTCAGCGCTCAGTACTCAGCGTGCTGGGTGCTCAGTGCTCAGGGACCTTGGTGCTCAGTACTCAGGGTACTTAGTGCTCAGTACTCAGCGTGCTTTGTGCTCAGTGCTCAGGGTGCTGGGTGCTCAGTACTCAGGGTGCTGGGTGCTCAGTACTCACGGTGCTGGGTGCTCAGTACTCGGGGTGCTGGGTGCTCATTTCTCAGGGTGTTGGGTGCTCAGTGCTCGGGGTGCTCGGTGCTCAGTACTCTTGGTGCTGGGTGCTCAGTACTCAGGGTGCTGGGTGCTCAGTGCTCGGGGTGCTCGGTCCTCAGTGCTCAGGATGCTCGGTGCTCAGTACTCTTGGTGCTGGGTGCTCAGTACTCAGGGTGCTCGGTGCTCAGTACTCAGGGTGCTAGGTGCTCAGTGCTCAGGGTGCTGGGTGCTAAGTACTCAGGGTGCTGGGTGCTCAGTACTCAGGGTGCTGGGTGCTCAGTGCTCAGGGTGCTGGGTGCTCAGTACTCAGGGTGCTCAGTACTCAGGGTGCTGGGTGCTCAGTGCTCGGGGTGCTGGGTGCTCAGTACTCAGGGTGCTCAGTATTCAGGGTGCTGGGTGCTCAGTGCTCGGGTTGCTGGGTGATCAGTGCTCAGGGTGATCGGTGCTCAGTACTCAGGATGCTGGGTACTCAGTACTCAGGGTGCTGGGTGCTCAGTCCTCAGGGTGCTCAGTGCTCAGGGTGCTGGGTGCTCAGTGCTCAGGGTGCTCAGTGCTCAGTACTCAGGGTGCTGGGTGCTCATTACTCAGGGTGCTGGGTGCTTAGTGCTCGGGGTGCTGGGTGCTCAGTACTCAGGGTGCTGGGTGCTCAGTGCTCAGGGTGCTGGGTGCTCAGTGCTCGGAATGCTGGGTGCTCAGTACTCAGGGTGCTGGGTGCTCAGTACTCAGGGTGCTGGGTGCTCAGTGCTCGGGGTGCTGGGTGCTCAGTGCTCAGGGTGCTGGGTGCTCAGTACTTAGGGTGCTGGGTGCTCAGTGCTCGGGGTTCTCGGTGCTCAGTACTCAAGGTGCTGGGTGCTCAGTGCTCACGGTGCTGGGTGCTCAGTCCTCGGGGTGCTCGGAGCTCAGTGCTCAGGGTGCTGGGTGCTCAGTACTCAGGGTGCTCGGTGCTCAGTACTAAGGGTGCTCAGTGCTCAGTACTCAGGGTGCTCAGTGCTCAGTACTCGGGGTTCTGGGTGCTCAGTGCTCGGGGTGCTGGGTGCTCAGTACTGAGGGTGCTGGTGCTCATTGCTCAGGGTGCTGGGTGCTCAGTGCTCAGGGTGCTGGGTGCTCAGTACTCAGGGTGCTCAGTGCTCAGGGTGCTGGGTGCTCAGTGCTCAGGGTGCTCAGTGCTCAGTACTCAGGGTGCTGGGTGCTCATTACTCAGGGTGCTGGGTGCTTAGTGCTCGGGGTGCTGGGTGCTCAGTACTCAGGGTGCTGGGTGCTCAGTGCTCAGGGTGCTGGGTGCTCAGTGCTCGGAATGCTGGGTGCTCAGTACTCAGGGTGCTGGGTGCTCAGTACTCAGGGTGCTGGGTGCTCAGTGCTCGGGGTGCTGGGTGCTCAGTGCTCAGGGTGCTGGGTGCTCAGTACTCAGGGTGCTGGGTGCTCAGTGCTCGGGGTTCTCGGTGCTCAGTACTCAAGGTGCTGGGTGCTCAGTGCTCACGGTGCTGGGTGCTCAGTCCTCGGGGTGCTCGGAGCTCAGTGCTCAGGGTGCTGGGTGCTCAGTACTCAGGGTGCTCGGTGCTCAGTACTAAGGGTGCTCAGTGCTCAGTACTCAGGGTGCTCAGTGCTCAGTACTCGGGGTGCTGGGTGCTCAGTGCTCGGGGTGCTGGGTGCTCAGTACTGAGGGTGCTGGGTGCTCAGTGCTCAGGGTGCTGGGTGCTCAGTGCTCAGGGTGCTGGGTGCTCAGTAACTCAGTGCTCAGGATGCTGGGTGCTCAGTGCTCAGGGTGCTCAGTGCTCAGTGCTCAGTACTCAGGGTGCTGGGTGCTCAGTACTCAGGGTGCTGGGTGCTCAGTGCTCGGGGTGTTCGGTGCTCAGTACTCAGGGGGCTGGGTGCTCAGTGCTGGGTGCTCAGTGCTCGGGGTGCTGGGTGCTCAGTGCTGGGTGCTCAGTGCTCGGGGTGCTGGGTGCTCAGTGCTCGGGGTGCTGGGTGCTCAGTACTCAGGGTGCTGGGTGCTCAATGCTCGGGCTGCTCGGTGCTCAGTACTCAGGGTGCTGGGTGCTCAGTACTCAGGGTGCTGGGTGCTCAGTGCTGGGTGCTCAGTGCTCGGGGTGCTGGGTGCTCAGTGCTCGGGGTGCTGGGTGCTCAGTACTCAGGGTGCTCGGTGCTCAGTACTCAGGGTGCTGGGTGCTCAGTGCTCGGGGTGCTGGGTGCTCAGTACTCAGGGTGCTGGGTGCTCAGTGCTCGGGGTGCTCGATGCTCAGTACGTTGGGTGCTCAGTACTCAGGGTGCTGGGTGCTCAGTACTCAGGGTGCTGGGTGCTCAGTGCTCGGGGTGCTGGGTGCTCAGTGCTCAGGGTGCTGGGGTGCTCAGTACTTAGGGTGCTGTGTGCTCAGTGCTCGGGGTGCTCGGTGCTCAGTACTCAAGGTGCTGGGTGCTCAGTGCTCACGGTGCTGGGTGCTCAGTCCTCGGGGTGCTCCGTGCTCAGTGCTCAGGGTACTGGTTGCTCAGTACTCAGGGTGCTCGGTGCTCAGTACTAAGGGTGCTCAGTGCTCAGTACTCAGGGTGCTCAGTGCTCAGTGCTCGGGGTGCTGGGTGCTCAGTGCTCAGGGTGCTCAGTGCTCAGTGCTCAGTACTCAGGGTGCTGGGTGCTCAGTACTCAGGGTGCTGGGTGCTCATTGCTCAGTGCTCAGTACTCAGGGTGCTGGGTGCTCAGTACTCAGCGTGCTGGGTGCTCAGTACTCAGGGTGCTGGGTGCTCAGTACTCAGGGTGCTGGGTCCTCAGTGCTCGGGGTGCTTGGTGCTCAGTGCTCAGGGTGCTGGCTGCTCAGTACTCAGGGTGCTGGGTGCTCAGTACTCAGGGTGCTCGGTGCTCAGTACTCAGGGTGCTCAGTGCTCAGTACTCAGCGTGCTGGATGCTCAGTGCTCAGGGTCCTTGGTGCTCAGTACTCAGGGTGCTCAGTGCTCAGTACTCAGCGTGCTTTGTGCTCAGTGCTCACGGTGCTGGGTGCTCAGTACTCAGGGTGCTGGGTGCTCAGTACTCACGGTGCTGGGTGCTCACTACTCGGGGTGCTGGGTGCTCATTACTCAGGGTGCTGGGTGCTCAGTGCTCGGGGTGCTCGGTGCTCAGTACTCTTGGTGCTGGGTGCTCAGTATTCAGGGTGCTGGGTGCTCAGTGCTCGGGGTGCTCGGTGCTCAGTGCTCAGGATGCTCGGTGCTCAGTACTCTTGGTGCTTGGTGCTCAGTACTCAGGGTGCTGGGTGCTCAGTGCTCAGGGTGCTCGGTGCTCAGTACTCAGGGTGCTGGGTGCTCAGTGCTTGGGGTGCTGGGTGCTCAGTGCTCAGGGTGCTGGGCGCTCAGTGCTCGGGGTGCTTTGTGCTCAGTACTCGGGGTGCTCGGTGCTCAGTACTCAGGGTGCTGGGTGTTCAGTACTCAGGGTGCTGGGTGCTCAGTTCTCAGGGTGCTGGGTGCTCAGTACTCAGGGTGCTGGGTGCTCAGTACTCAGGGAGCTGGGTGCTCAGTGCTCAGGGTGCTGGGTGCTCAGTACTCAGGGTGCTGGGTGCTCAGTACTCAGGGTGCTGGGTGCTCAGTGCTCAGGGTGCTGGGTGCTCAGTGCTCGGGTTGCTCGGTGCTCAGTACGCAGGGTGCTGTGTGCTCAGTACTCAGGGTGCTGGGTGCTCATTGCTCAGGGTGAACGGTGCTCAGTCCTCAGGGTGCTCAGTACTCAGGGTGCTGGGTGCTCAGTGCTCGGGGTGCTGGGTGCTCAGTGCTGAGGGTGCTGGGTGCTCTGTGATTGGGGTCCGGGGTGCTCAGTACTCAGGGTGCTCAGTGCTCGGGGAGCTCGGTGCTCAGTAATCAGGGTGGTGGGTGCTCAGAAATCAGTGCTCTTGGTACTGGGTGCTCCGTGCTTGGGGTGCTGGGTGCTCAGCGCTCTGGGTGCTTAGTGCTCAGTTCTCAGGGTGCTGGGTGCTCAGTTCTCGGGGTGCTCGTTGCTCAGTACTCAGGGTGCTGCGTGCTCAGTACTCAGGGTGCTTGGTGCTCAGTACTCAGGGTGCTGGGTGCTCAGTGCTCAGGGTGCTGGCTGCTAAGTACTCAGGGTGCTGGGTGCTCAGTACTCAGGGTGCTGGGTGCTCAGTGCTCAGGGTGCTGGGTACTCAGTACTCAGGGTGCTGGGTGCTCAGTGCTCAGGGTGCTGGGTGCTCAGTACTCAGGGTGCTCAGTACTCAGGGTGCTGGGTGCTCAGTGATCGGGGTGCTGGGTGCTCAGTACTCAGGGTGCTCAGTACTCAGGGTGCTGGGTGCTCAGTGCTCGGGTTGCTGGGTGATCAGTGCTCAGGTTGATCGGTGCTCAGTACTCAGGATGCTGGGTGCTCAGTACTCAGGGTGCTGGGTGCTCAGTCCTCAGGGTGCTCAGTGCTCAGGGTGCTGGGTGCTCGGTGCTCAGTGTGCTCAGTGCTCAGTACTCAGGGTGCTAGGTGCTCATTACTCAGGGTGCTGGGTGCTCAGTGCTCGGGGTGCTGGGTGCTCAGTACTCAGGGTGCTGGGTGCTCAGTGCTCAGGGTGCTGGGTGCTCAGTGCTCGGAGTGCTGGGTGCTCAGTACTCAGGGTGCTGGGTGCTCAGTGCTCAGGGTGCTGGGTGCTCAGTACTCAGGGTGCTCAGTACTCAGGGTGCTGGGTGCTCAGTACTCGGGGTGCTCGGTGCTCAGTACTCAGGGTGCTGGGTGCTCAGTACTCAGGGTGCTGGGTGCTCAGTACTCAGGGTGCTCGGTGCTCAGTACTCAGGGTGCTGGGTGCTCAGTGCTCAGCGTGCTGGGTGCTAAGTACTCAGGGTGCTGGGTGCTCAGTACTCAGGGTGCTGGGTACTCAGTGCTCAGGGTGCTGGGTGCTCAGTACTCAGGGTGCTGGGTGCTCAGTGCTCAGGGTGCTGGGTGCTCAGTACTCAGGGTGCTCAGTACTCAGGGTGCTGGGTGCTCAGTACTCAGGGTGCTCAGTACTCAGGGTGCTGGGTGCTCAGTGCTCGGGTTGCTGGGTGCTCAGTACTCAGGGTGCTCAGTACTCAGGGTGCTGGGTGCTCAGTGCTCGGGTTGCTGGGTGCTCAGTGCTCAGGTTGATCGGTGCTCAGTACTCAGGATGCTGGGTGCTCAGTACACAGGGTGCTGGGTGCTCAGTCCTCAGGGTGCTCAGTGCTCAGGGTGCTGGGTGCTCAGTGCTCGGGGTGCTCGGTGCTCAGTACTCAGGCTGCTGAGTGCTCAGTACTCAGGGTGCTGGGTGCTCAGTACTCAGGGTGCTGGGTGCTCAGTGCTCGGGGTGCTGGGTGCTCAGTGCTCAGGGTGCTGGCTGCTCAGTGCTCAGTGTGCTGGGTGCTCAGTACTCAGGGTGCTCGGTGCTCAGTACTCAGGGTGCTCAGCACTCAGTACTCAGCACGCTGGGTGCTCAGTGCTCAGGGTCCTTGGTGCTCAGTACTCAGGGTGCTCAGTACTCAGCGTGCTTTGTGCTCAGTGCTCAGGGTGCTCGGTGCTCAGTACTCAGGGTGCTGGGTGCTCAGTGCTCAGCGTGCTGGGTGCTAAGTACTCAGGGTGCTGGGTGCTCATTACTCAGGGTGCTGGTTGCTCAGTGCTCAGGGTGCTGGGTGCTCAGTACTCAGGGTGCTGGGTGCTCAGTGCTCAGGGTGCTGGGTGCTCAGTACTCAGGGTGCTCAGTACTCAGGGAGCTTCGTGCTCAGTACTCAGGGTGCTCAGTACTCAGGGTGCTGGGTGCTCAGTGCTCGGGGTGCTGGGGGCTCAGTACTCAGGGTGCTCAGTACTCAGGGTGCTGGGTGCTCAGTGCTCGGGTTGCTGGGTGCTCAGTGCTCAGGGTGATCGGTGCTCAGTACTCAGGATGCTGGGTGCTCAGTACTCAGGGTGCTGGGTGCTCAGTCCTCAGGGTGCTCAGTGCTGAGGGTGCTGGGTGCTCAGTGCTCGGGGTGCTCGGTGCTCGGTGCTCAGTACTCAGGGTGCTGAGTGCTCAGTACTCAGGGTGCTGGGTGCTCAGTACTCAGGGTGCTGGGTGCTCAGTGCTCGCGGTGCTGGGTGCTCAGTGCTCAGGTTGCTGGCTGCCCAGTGCTCAGGTTGCTGGGTGCTCAGTACTCAGGGTGCTCGGTGCTCAGTACTCAGGGTGCTCAGCGCTCAGTACTCAGCGTGCTGGGTGCTCAGTGCTCAGGGACCTTGGTGCTCAGTACTTAGGGTGCTCAGTGCTCAGTACTCAGCGTGCTTTGTGCTCAGTGCTCAGGGTGCTGGGTGCTCAGTACTCAGGGTGCTGGGTGCTCAGTACTCACGGTGCTGGGTGCTCAGTACTCGGGGTGCTGGGTGCTCATTTCTCAGGGTGTTGGGTGCTCAGTGCTCGGGGTGCTCGGTGCTCAGTACTCTTGGTGCTGGGTGCTCAGTACTCAGGGTGCTGGATGCTCAGTGCTCGGGGTGCTCGGTGCTCAGTGTTCAGGATGCTCGGTGCTCAGTACTCTTGGTGCTGGGTGCTCTGTACTCAGGGTGCTCGGTGCTCAGTACTCAGGGTGCTGGGTGCTCAGTGCTCAGGGTTCTGGGTGCTAAGTACTCAGGGTGCTGGGTGCTCAGTACTCAGGGTGCTGGGTGCTCAGTGCTCAGGGTGCTGGGTGCTCAGTACTCAGGGTGCTCAGTACTCAGGGTGCTGGGTGCTCAGTGCTCGGGGTGCTGGGTTCTCAGTACTCAGGGTGCTGGGTGCTCAGTCCTCAGGGTGCTCAGTGCTCAGGGTGCTGGGTGCTCAGTGCTCAGGGTGCTCAGTGCTCAGTACTCAGGGTGCTGTGTGCTCATTACTCAGGGTGCTGGGTGCTCAGTGCTCGGGGTGCTGGGTGCTCAGTACTCAGGGTGATGGGTGCTCAGTGTTCAGGGTGCTGGGTGCTCAGTGCTCGGAATGCTGGGTGCTCAGTACTCAGGGTGCTGGGTGCTCAGTACTCAGGGTGCTGGGTGCTCAGTGCTCGGGGTGCTGGGTGCTCAGTGCTCAGGGTGCTGGGTGCTCAGTACTTAGGGTGCTGGGTGCTCAGTGATCGGGGTGCTGGGTGCTCAGTACTCAGGGTGCTCAGTACTCAGGGTGCTGGGTGCTCAGTGCTCGGGTTGCTGGGTGATCAGTGCTCAGGTTGATCGGTGCTCAGTACTCAGGATGCTGGGTGCTCAGTACTCAGGGTGCTGGGTGCTCAGTCCTCAGGGTGCTCAGTGCTCAGGGTGCTGGGTGCTCGGTGCTCAGTGTGCTCAGTGCTCAGTACTCAGGGTGCTGGGTGCTCATTACTCAGGGTGCTGGGTGCTCAGTGCTCGGGGTGCTGGGTGCTCAGTACTCAGGGTGCTGGGTGCTCAGTGCTCAGGGTGCTGGGTGCTCAGTGCTCGGAGTGCTGGGTGCTCAGTACTCAGGGTGCTGGGTGCTCAGTGCTCAGGGTGCTGGGTGCTCAGTACTCAGGGTGCTCAGTACTCAGGGTGCTGGGTGCTCAGTACTCGGGGTGCTCGGTGCTCAGTACTCAGGGTGCTGGGTGCTCAGTACTCAGGGTGCTGGGTGCTCAGTACTCAGGGTGCTCGGTGCTCAGTACTCAGGGTGCTGGGTGCTCAGTGCTCAGCGTGCTGGGTGCTAAATACTCAGGGTGCTGGGTGCTCAGTACTCAGGGTGCTGGGTACTCAGTGCTCAGGGTGCTGGGTGCTCAGTACTCAGGGTGCTGGGTGCTCAGTGCTCAGGGTGCTGGGTGCTCAGTACTCAGGGTGCTCAGTACTCAGGGTGCTGGGTGCTCAGTACTCAGGGTGCTCAGTACTCAGGGTGCTGGGTGCTCAGTGCTCGGGTTGCTGGGTGCTCAGTACTCAGGGTGCTCAGTACTCAGGGTGCTGGGTGCTCAGTGCTCGGGTTGCTGGGTGCTCAGTGCTCAGGTTGATCGGTGCTCAGTACTCAGGATGCTGGGTGCTCAGTACACAGGGTGCTGGGTGCTCAGTCCTCAGGGTGCTCAGTGCTCAGGGTGCTGGGTGCTCAGTGCTCGGGGTGCTCGGTGCTCAGTACTCAGGCTGCTGAGTGCTCAGTACTCAGGGTGCTGGGTGCTCAGTACTCAGGGTGCTGGGTGCTCAGTGCTCGGGGTGCTGGGTGCTCAGTGCTCAGGGTGCTGGCTGCTCAGTGCTCAGTGTGCTGGGTGCTCAGTACTCAGGGTGCTCGGTGCTCAGTACTCAGGGTGCTCAGCACTCAGTACTCAGCACGCTGGGTGCTCAGTGCTCAGGGTCCTTGGTGCTCAGTACTCAGGGTGCTCAGTACTCAGCGTGCTTTGTGCTCAGTGCTCAGGGTGCTCGGTGCTCAGTACTCAGGGTGCTGGGTGCTCAGTGCTCAGCGTGCTGGGTGCTAAGTACTCAGGGTGCTGGGTGCTCATTACTCAGGGTGCTGGTTGCTCAGTGCTCAGGGTGCTGGGTGCTCAGTACTCAGGGTGCTGGGTGCTCAGTGCTCAGGGTGCTGGGTGCTCAGTACTCAGGGTGCTCAGTACTCAGGGAGCTTCGTGCTCAGTACTCAGGGTGCTCAGTACTCAGGGTGCTGGGTGCTCAGTGCTCGGGGTGCTGTGGGCTCAGTACTCAGGGTGCTCAGTACTCAGGGTGCTGGGTGCTCAGTGCTCGGGTTGCTGGGTGCTCAGTGCTCAGGGTGATCGGTGCTCAGTACTCAGGATGCTGGGTGCTCAGTACTCAGGGTGCTGGGTGCTCAGTCCTCAGGGTGCTCAGTGCTGAGGGTGCTGGGTGCTCAGTGCTCGGGGTGCTCGGTGCTCGGTGCTCAGTACTCAGGGTGCTGAGTGCTCAGTACTCAGGGTGCTGGGTGCTCAGTACTCAGGGTGCTGGGTGCTCAGTGCTCGCGGTGCTGGGTGCTCAGTGCTCAGGTTGCTGGCTGCCCAGTGCTCAGGTTGCTGGGTGCTCAGTACTCAGGGTGCTCGGTGCTCAGTACTCAGGGTGCTCAGCGCTCAGTACTCAGCGTGCTGGGTGCTCAGTGCTCAGGGACCTTGGTGCTCAGTACTTAGGGTGCTCAGTGCTCAGTACTCAGCGTGCTTTGTGCTCAGTGCTCAGGGTGCTGGGTGCTCAGTACTCAGGGTGCTGGGTGCTCAGTACTCACGGTGCTGGGTGCTCAGTACTCGGGGTGCTGGGTGCTCATTTCTCAGGGTGTTGGGTGCTCAGTGCTCGGGGTGCTCGGTGCTCAGTACTCTTGGTGCTGGGTGCTCAGTACTCAGGGTGCTGGATGCTCAGTGCTCGGGGTGCTCGGTGCTCAGTGTTCAGGATGCTCGGTGCTCAGTACTCTTGGTGCTGGGTGCTCTGTACTCAGGGTGCTCGGTGCTCAGTACTCAGGGTGCTGGGTGCTCAGTGCTCAGGGTTCTGGGTGCTAAGTACTCAGGGTGCTGGGTGCTCAGTACTCAGGGTGCTGGGTGCTCAGTGCTCAGGGTGCTGGGTGCTCAGTACTCAGGGTGCTCAGTACTCAGGGTGCTGGGTGCTCAGTGCTCGGGGTGCTGGGTTCTCAGTACTCAGGGTGCTGGGTGCTCAGTCCTCAGGGTGCTCAGTGCTCAGGGTGCTGGGTGCTCAGTGCTCAGGGTGCTCAGTGCTCAGTACTCAGGGTGCTGTGTGCTCATTACTCAGGGTGCTGGGTGCTCAGTGCTCGGGGTGCTGGGTGCTCAGTACTCAGGGTGATGGGTGCTCAGTGTTCAGGGTGCTGGGTGCTCAGTGCTCGGAATGCTGGGTGCTCAGTACTCAGGGTGCTGGGTGCTCAGTACTCAGGGTGCTGGGTGCTCAGTGCTCGGGGTGCTGGGTGCTCAGTGCTCAGGGTGCTGGGTGCTCAGTACTTAGGGTGCTGGGTGCTCAGTGCTCGGGGTTCTCGGTGCTCAGTACTCAAGTTGCTGGGTGCTCAGTGCTCACGGTGCTGGGTGCTCAGTCCTCGGGGTGCTCGGAGCTCAGTGCTCAGGGTGCTGGGTGCTCAGTACTCAGGGTGATCGATGCTCAGTACTAAGGGTGCTCAGTGCTCAGTACTCAGGGTGCTCAGTGCTCAGTGCTCGGGGTGCTGGGTGCTCAGTGCTCGGGGTGCTGGGTGCTCAGTACTCAGGGTGCTGGGTGCTCAGTGCTCAGGGTGCTGGGTGCTCAGTGCTTAGGGTGCTGTGTGCTCAGTACTCAGTGCTCAGGATGCTGGGTGCTCAGTGCTCAGGGTGCTCAGTGCTCAGTGCTCAGTACTCAGGGTGCTGGGTGCTCAGTACTCGGGGTGCTGGGTGCTCAGTGCTCGGGGTGTTCGGTGCTCAGTACTCAGGGTGCTTTGTGCTCAGTGCTGGGTGCTCAGTGCTTGGGGTGCTGGGTGCTCAGTGCTGGGTGCTCAGTGCTCGGGGTGCTGGGTGCTCAGTGCTCGGGGTGCTGGGTGCTCAGTACTCAGGGTGCTGGGTGCTCAATGCTCGGGGTGCTCGGTGCTCAGTACTCAGGGTGCTGGGTGCTCAGTACTCAGGGTGCTGGGTGCTCAGTGCTGGGTGCTCAGTGCTCGGGGTGCTGGGTGCTCAGTGCTCGGGGTGCTGGGTGCTCAGTACTCAGGGTGCTCGGTGCTCAGTACTCAGGGTGCTGGGTGCTCAGTGCTCGGGGTGCTGGGTGCTCAGTACTCAGGGTCCTGGGTGCTCAGTGCTCGGGGTGCTCGATGCTCAGTACGTTGGGTGCTCAGTACTCAGGGTGCTGGGTGCTCAGTGCTCAGGGACCTTGGTGCTCAGTACTTAGGGTGCTCAGTGCTCAGTACTCAGCGTGCTTTGTGCTCAGTGCTCAGGGTGCTGGGTGCTCAGTACTCAGGGTGCGGGGTGCTCAGTACTCACGGTGCTGGGTGCTCAGTACTCGGGGTGCTGGGTGCTCATTTCTCAGGGTGTTGGGTGCTCAGTGCTCGGGGTGCTCGGTGCTCAGTACTCTTGGTGCTGGGTGCTCAGTACTCAGGGTGCTGGATGCTCAGTGCTCGGGGTGCTCGGTGCTCAGTGTTCAGGATGCTCGGTGCTCAGTACTCTTGGTGCTGGGTGCTCTGTACTCAGGGTGCTCGGTGCTCAGTACTCAGGGTGCTGGGTGCTCAGTGCTCAGGGTTCTGGGTGCTAAGTACTCAGGGTGCTGGGTGCTCAGTACTCAGGGTGCTGGGTGCTCAGTGCTCAGGGTGCTGGGTGCTCAGTACTCAGGGTGCTCAGTACTCAGGGTGCTGGGTGCTCAGTGCTCGGGGTGCTGGGTGCTCAGTACTCAGGGTGCTCAGTACTCAGGGTGCTGGGTGCTCAGTGCTCGGGTTGCTGGGTGATCAGTGCTCAGGGTGATTGGTGCTCAGTACTCAGGATGCTGGGTTCTCAGTACTCAGGGTGCTGGGTGCTCAGTCCTCAGGGTGCTCAGTGCTCAGGGTGCTGGGTGCTCAGTGCTCAGGGTGCTCAGTGCTCAGTACTCAGGGTGCTGTGTGCTCATTACTCAGGGTGCTGGGTGCTCAGTGCTCGGGGTGCTGGGTGCTCAGTACTCAGGGTGATGGGTGCTCAGTGCTCAGGGTGCTGGGTGCTCAGTGCTCGGAATGCTGGGTGCTCAGTACTCAGGGTGCTGGGTGCTCAGTACTCAGGGTGCTGGGTGCTCAGTGCTCGGGGTGCTGGGTGCTCAGTGCTCAGGGTGCTGGGTGCTCAGTACTTAGGGTGCTGGGTGCTCAGTGCTCGGGGTTCTCGGTGCTCAGTACTCAAGTTGCTGGGTGCTCAGTGCTCACGGTGCTGGGTGCTCAGTCCTCGGGGTGCTCGGAGCTCAGTGCTCAGGGTGCTGGGTGCTCAGTACTCAGGGTGATCGGTGCTCAGTACTAAGGGTGCTCAGTGCTCAGTACTCAGGGTGCTCTGTGCTCAGTGCTCGGGGTGCTGGGTGCTCAGTGCTCGGGGTGCTGGGTGCTCAGTACTCAGGGTGCTGGGTGCTCAGTGCTCAGGGTGCTGGGTGCTCAGTGCTTAGGGTGCTGTGTGCTCAGTACTCAGTGCTCAGGATGCTGGGTGCTCAGTGCTCAGGGTGCTCAGTGCTCAGTGCTCAGTACTCAGGGTGCTGGGTGCTCAGTACTCGGGGTGCTGGGTGCTCAGTGCTCGGGGTGTTCGGTGCTCAGTACTCAGGGTGCTTTGTGCTCAGTGCTGGGTGCTCAGTGCTTGGGGTGCTGGGTGCTCAGTGCTGGGTGCTCAGTGCTCGGGGTGCTGGGTGCTCAGTGCTCGGGGTGCTGGGTGCTCAGTACTCAGGGTGCTGGGTGCTCAATGCTCGGGGTGCTCGGTGCTCAGTACTCAGGGTGCTGGGTGCTCAGTACTCAGGGTGCTGGGTGCTCAGTGCTGGGTGCTCAGTGCTCGGGGTGCTGGGTGCTCAGTGCTCGGGGTGCTGGGTGCTCAGTACTCAGGGTGCTCGGTGCTCAGTACTCAGGGTGCTGGGTGCTCAGTGCTCGGGGTGCTGGGTGCTCAGTACTCAGGGTCCTGGGTCCTCAGTGCTCGGGGTGCTCGATGCTCAGTACGTTGGGTGCTCAGTACTCAGGGTGCTGGGTGCTCAGTGCTCAGGGTGCTGGGTACTCAGTGCTCAGGGTGCTGGGTGCTCAGTGCTCAGGGTGCTTGATGCTCAGTACTCAGGGTGCTGGGTGCTCAGTGCTCAGGGTGATGGGTGCTCAGTGCTCGGGGTGCTGGGTGCTCAGTACTCAGGGTGCTGGGTGCTCAGTACTCAGGGTGCTCAGTGCTCAGTGCTCGGGGTGCTGGGTGCTCAGTGCACAGGGTGCTCAGTGCTCAGTGCTCAGTACTCAGGCTGCTGGGTGCTCAGTACACAGGGTGCTGGATGCTCATTGCTCAGTGCTCAGTACTCAGGGTGCTGGGTGCTCAGTACTCAGCGTGCTGGGTCCTCAGTGCTCAGGATCCTCGGTGCTCAGTACTCATGGTGCTCAGTGCTCAGTACTCAGCGTGCTTTGTGCTCAGTGCTCAGGGTCCTGGGTGCTCAGTGTTCAGTATGCTCGGTGCTCAGTACTCTTGGTGCTGGGTGCTCAGTGCTCAGGGTGCTGGGTGCTCAGTACTCAGGGTGCTCAGTACTCAGTACTCAGGGTGCTGGGTGCTCAGTGCTTGGGGTGCTGGGTGCTCAGTGCTCAGGGTGCTGGGTGCTCAGTGCTCGGGGTGCAGGGTGCTCAGTACTCCGGATGCTCGGTGCTCAGTACTCAGGGTGCTGGGTGCTCAGTGCTCAGGGTGCTGGGTGCTCAGTACTTAGGGTGCTCAGTACTCAGTACTCAGGGTGCTGGGTGCTCAGTGCTTGGGGTGCTGGGTGCTCAGTGCTCAGGGTGCTGGGTGCTCAGTACTTAGGGTGCTGGGTGCTCAGTGCTCAGGGTGCTCGGTGCTCAGTACTCAAGGTGCTGGCTGCTCAGTGCTCACGGTGCTGGGTGCTCAGTCCTCGGGGTGCTCCGTGCTCAGTGCTCAGGGTGCTGGGTGCTCAGTACTCAGGGTGCTCAGTACTCAGGGTGCTGGGTGCTCAGTACTCAGGGTGCTCAGTACTCAGGGTGCTGGGTGCTCAGTGCTCGGGGTGCTGGTTGCTCAGTACTCAGGGTGCTCATTACTCAGGGTGCTGGGTGCTCAGTGCTCGGGTTGCTGGGTGCTCAGTGCTCAGGTTGATCGGTGCTCAGTACTCAGGATGCTGGGTGCTCAGTACACAGGGTGCTGGGTGCTCAGTCCTCAGGGTGCTCAGTGCTCAGGGTGCTGGGTGCTCAGTGCTCGGGGTGCTCGGTGCTCAGTACTCAGGGTGCTGGGTGCTCAGTGCTCAGCGTGCTGGGTGCTAAGTACTCAGGGTGCTGGGTGCTCAGTACTCAGGGTGCTGGGTGCTCAGTGCTCAGTGTGCTGGGTGCTCAGTACTCAGGGTGCTGGGTGCTAAGTACTCAGGGTGCTGGGTAATCAGTACTCAGGGTGCTGGGTGCTCAGTGCTCAGGGTGCTGGGTGCTCAGTACTCAGGGTGCTCAGTACTCAGGGTGCTGGGTGCTCAGTGCTCGGGGTGCTGGGTGCTCAGTACTCAGGGTGCTCAGTACTCAGGGTGCTGGGTGCTCAGTGCTCGGGTTGCTGGGTGATCAGTGCTCAGGGTGATCGGTGCTCAGTACTCAGGATGCTGGGTGCTCAGTACTCAGGGTGCTGGGTGCTCAGTCCTCAGGGTGCTCAGTGCTCAGGGTGCTGGGTGCTCAGTGCTCAGGGTGCTCAGTGCTCAGTACTCAGGGTGCTGTGTGCTCATTACTCAGGGTGCTGGGTGCTCAGTGCTCGGGGTGCTGGGTGCTCAGTACTCAGGGTGATTGGTGCTCAGTGCTCAGGGTGCTGGGTGCTCAGTGCTCGGAATGCTGGGTGCTCAGTACTCAGGGTGCTGGGTGCTCAGTACTCAGGGTGCTGGGTGCTCAGTGCTCGGGGTGCTGGGTGCTCAGTGCTCAGGGTGCTGGGTGCTCAGTACTTAGGGTGCTGGGTGCTCAGTGCTCGGGGTTCTCTGTGCTCAGTACTCAAGTTGCTGGGTGCTCAGTGCTCACAGTGCTGGGTGCTCAGTCCTCGGGGTGCTCGGAGCTCAGTGCTCAGGGTGCTGGGTGCTCAGTACTCAGGGTGCTCGGTGCTCAGTACTAAGGGTGCTCAGTGCTCAGTACTAAGGGTGCTCAGTGCTCAGTGCTCGGGGTGCTGGGTGCTCAGTGCTCGGTGTGCTGGGTGCTCAGTACTCAGGGTGCTGGGTGCTCAGTGCTCAGGGTGCTGAGTGCTCAGTGCTTAGGGTGCTGGGTGCTCAGTACTCAGTGCTCAGGATGCTGGGTGCTCAGTGCTCAGGGTGCTCAGTGCTCAGTGCTCAGTACTCAGGGTGCTGGGTGCTCAGTACTCGGGGTGCTGGGTGCTCAGTGCTCGGGGTGTTCGGTGCTCAGTACTCAGGGTGCTTTGTGCTCAGTGCTGGGTGCTCAGTGCTTGGGGTGCTGGGTGCTCAGTGCTGGGTGCTCAGTGCTCGGGGTGCTGGGTGCTCAGTGCTCGGGGTGCTGGGTGCTCAGTACTCAGGGTGCTGGGTGCTCAATGCTCGGGGTGCTCTGTGCTCAGTACTCAGGGTGCTGGGTGCTCAGTACTCAGGGTGCTGGGTGCTCAGTGCTGGGTGCTCAGTGCTCGGGGTGCTGGGTGCTCAGTGCTCGGGGTGCTGGGTGCTCAGTACTCAGGGTGCTCGGTGCTCAGTACTCAGGGTGCTGGGTGCTCAGTGCTCGGGGTGCTGGGTGCTCAGTACTCAGGGTCCTGGGTGCTCAGTGCTCGGGGTGCTCGATGCTCAGTACGTTGGGTGCTCAGTACTCAGGGTGCTGGGTGCTCAGTGCTCAGGGTGCTGGGTGCTCAGTGCTCAGGGTGCTGGGTGCTCAGTGCTCAGGGTGCTTGATGCTCAGTACTCAGGGTGCTGGGTGCTCAGTGCTCAGGGTGATGGGTGCTCAGTGCTCGGGGTGCTGGGTGCTCAGTACTCAGGGTGCTGGGTGCTCAGTACTCAGGGTGCTCAGTGCTCAGTGCTCGGGGTGCTGGGTGCTCAGTGCACAGGGTGCTCAGTGCTCAGTGCTCAGTACTCAGGGTGCTGGGTGCTCAGTACTCAGGGTGCTGGGTGCTCATTGCTCAGTGCTCAGTACTCAGGGTGCTGGGTGCTCAGTACTCAGCGTGCTGGGTCCTCAGTGCTCAGGATCCTCGGTGCTCAGTACTCATGGTGCTCAGTGCTCAGTACTCAGCGTGCTTTGTGCTCAGTGCTCAGGGTCCTGGGTGCTCAGTGTTCAGTATGCTCGGTGCTCAGTACTCTTGTTGCTGGGTGCTCAGTGCTCAGGGTGCTGGGTGCTCAGTACTCAGGGTGCTCAGTACTCAGTACTCAGGGTGCTGGGTGCTCAGTGCTTGGGGTGCTGGGTGCTCAGTGCTCAGGGTGCTGGGTGCTCAGTGCTCGGGGTGCAGGGTGCTCAGTACTCCGGATGCTCGGTGCTCAGTACTCAGGGTGCTGGGTGCTCAGTGCTCAGGGTGCTGGGTGCTCAGTACTTAGGGTGCTCAGTACTCAGTACTCAGGGTGCTGGGTGCTCAGTGCTTGGGGTGCTGGGTGCTCAGTGCTCAGGGTGCTGGGTGCTCAGTACTTAGGGTGCTGGGAGCTCAGTGCTCAGGGTGCTCGGTGCTCAGTACTCAAGGTGCTGGCTGCTCAGTGCTCACGGTGCTGGGTGCTCAGTCCTCGGGGTGCTCCGTGCTCAGTGCTCAGGGTGCTGGGTGCTCAGTACTCAGGGTGCTCGGTGCTCAGTACTAAGGGTGCTCAGTGCTCAGTACTCAGGGTGCTCAGTGCTCAGTGCTCGGGGTGCTGGGTGCTCAGTGCTCGGGGTGCTGGGTGCTCAGTACTCAGGGTGTTGGGTGCTCAGTACTCAGGGTGCTCAGTGCTCGGGGTGCTGATTGCTCAGTACTCAGGGTGCTGGGTGCTCAGTACTCAGGGTGCTGGGTGCTCATTCTCGGGGTGCTGGGTGCTCAGTGCTCGGGGTGCTGTTTGCTCAGTACTCGGGGTGCTGGGTGCTCAGTGCTCAGCGTGCTGGGTGCTCAGTACTCAGGGTGCTCGGTTCTCAGTACTCAGGCTGCTGGGTGCTCATTCTCGGGGTGCTGGGTGCTCAGTGCTCGGGGTGCTGGGTGCTCAGTGCTCGGGGTGCTGGGTGCTCAGTCCTCAGGGTGCTGGGTGCTCAGTACTCAGGGTGTTGGGTGCTCAGTGCTCGGGGTGCTCGGTGCTCAGCACTCAGGGTGCTGGGTGCTCAGTACTCGGGGTGCTGGGTGCTCAGTGCTCAGGGTGCGGGGTGCTCAGTGCTCGGGGTGCTGGGTGCTCAGTACCCAGGGTGCTTTGTGCTCAGTGCTCAGGGGGCTGGGTGCTCAGTACTCAGGGTGCTGGGTGCTCAGTACTCACGGTGCTGGGTGCTCAGTACTCGGGGTGCTGGGTGCTCATTACTCAGGGTGCTGGGTGCTCAGTGCTTGGGGTGCTCGGTGCTCAGTACTCTTGGTGCTGGGTGCTCATTACTCAGGGTGCTGGGTGCTCAGTGCTCAGGGTGCTCAGTGCTCAGTTCTCAGTACTCAGGGTGCTGGGTTCTCAGTACTCAGCGTGCTGGGTGCTCAGTGCTCAGGGTCCTCGGTGCTCAGTACTCAGGGTGCTCGGTGCTCAGTACTCTTGTTGCAGGGTGCTCAGTACTAAGGGTTTTGGGTGCTCTGTGCTCGGGGTGCTCGGTGCTCAGTGCTCAGGATGCTCGGTGCTCAGTACTCTTGGTGCTGGGTGCTCAGTACTCAGGGTGCTGGGTGCTCCGTGCTCGGGGTGCTCGGTGCTCAGTACTCAGGGTGCTGGGTGCTCAGTGCTCAGGGTGCTGGGTGCTCAGTACTCAGTACTCAGGGTGCTGGGTGCTCAGTGCTTGGGGTGCTGGGTGCTCAGTGCTCAGGGTACTGGGTGCTCAGTGTTCGGGGTACAGGGTGCTCAGTGCTCGGGGTGCTGGGTACTCAGTGCTCAGGGTGCTGGGTGCTCAGTACTTAGAGTGCTGGGTGCTCAGTGCTCGGGGTGCTCAGTGCTCAGTACTCAAGGTGCTGGCTGCTCAGTGCTCACGGTGCTGGGTGCTCAGTCCTCGGGGTGCTCCGTGCTCAGTGCTCAGGGTGCTGGGTGCTCAGTACTCAGTGTGCTCGGTGCTCAGTACTAAGGGTGCTCAGTGCTCAGTACTCAGGGTGCTCAGTGCTCAGTGCTCGGGGTGCTGGGTGCTCAGTGCTCGGGGTCCTGGGTGTTCAGTACTCGGGGTGCTGGGTGCTCAGTACTCAGGGTGCTGGGTGCTCAGTGCTCGGGGTGCTTGGTGCTCAGTACGTTGGGTGCTCAGTACTCAGGGTGCTGGGTGCTCAGTGCTCAGGGTGCTGGGTGCTCAGTGCTCAGGGTGCTGGGTGCTCAGTGCTCAGGGTGCTGGGTGCTCAGTACTCAGGGTGCTGGGTGCTCAGTTCTCAGGGTGCTGGGTGCTCAGTGCTCAGGGTGCTCGGTGCTCAGTACTCAGGGTACTGGGTGCTCAGTGCTCAGGGTACTGGGTGCTCAGTACTCAGGGTGCTGGGTGCTCAGTGCTCAGAGTGCTGGGTGCTCAGTACTCAGGGTGCTGGGTGCTCAGTGCTCAGGGTGATCGGTGCTCAGTACTCAGGGTGCTCAGTACTCAGGGTGCTGGGTGCTCAGGGCTCGGGGTGCTGGGTGCTCAGTACTCAGTGTGCAGCATGCTCAGTGCTCGGGGTTCTGGGTGCTCAGTGCTCAGGGTGCTGTGTGCTCAGTACTCGGGGTGCTCGGTGCTCAGTACTCAGGGTGCTGGGTGCTCAGTACTCAGGGTGCTGGGTGCTCAGTGCTCAGGGTGATTGGTGCTCAGTCCTCAGGGTGCTCAGTACTCAGGGTGCTGGGTGCTCAGTGTTCGGGGTGCTGGGTGCTCAGTGCTCAGGGTGATCGGTGCTCAGTCCTCAGGGTGCTCAGTACTCAGGTTGCTGGGTGCTCAGTACTCGGGGTGCTGGGTGCTCAGTGCTGAGGGTGCTGGGTGCTCTGTGATCGGGGTGCTGGGTGCTCAGTACTCAGGGTGCTCAGTTCTCGGGGAGCTCGGTGCTCAGTACTCAGGGTGCTGGGTGCTCAGTACTCAGTGCTCGCGGTCCTGGGTGCTCCGTGCTTGGGGGGCTGGGTGCTCAGCGCTCTGGGTGCTTAGTGCTCAGTACTCAGGGTGCTGGGTGCTCAATACTCAGGGTGCTCAGTGCTCGGGGTGCTGGGTGCTCAGTACTCAGGGTGCTGGGTGCTCAGTACTCAGGGTGCTGGGTGCTCATTCTCGGGGTGCTCGGTGCTCAGTGCTCGGGGTGCTGTTTGCTCAGTACTCGGGGTGCTGGGTGCTCAGTGCTCAGCGTGCTGGGTGCTCAGTACTCAGGGTGCTCGGTTCTCAGTACTCAGGGTGCTGGGTGCTCATTCTCGGGGTGCTGGGAGCTCAGTGCTCGGGGTGCTGGTTGCTCAGTGCTCGGGGTGCTGGGTGCTCAGTACTCAGGGTGCTGGGTGCTCAGTGCTCAGGGTGCTGGGTGCTCAGTACTCAAGGTGCTGGCTGCTCAGTGCTCACGGT
This sequence comes from Microtus oregoni, assembly GCF_018167655.1. Taxonomy (NCBI): domain Eukaryota; kingdom Metazoa; phylum Chordata; class Mammalia; order Rodentia; family Cricetidae; genus Microtus; species Microtus oregoni. Next base: position 21,932 of record NW_024543940.1, read on the forward strand.
GCTGGGTGCTCAGTCCTCGGGGTGCTCCGTGCTCAGTGCTCAGGGTGCTGGGTGCTCAGAACTCAGGGTGCTCGGTGCTCAGTACTAAGGGTGCTCAGTGCTCAGTACTCAGGGTGCTCAGTGCTCAGTGCTCGGGGTGCTGGGTGCTCAGTGCTCGGGGTGCTGGGTGCTCAGTACTCAGGGTGCTGGGTGCTCAGTACTCAGGGTGCTGGGTGCTCAGTGCTCGGGGTGCTTGGTGCTCAGTACGTTGGGTGCTCAGTACTCAGGGTGCTGGGTGCTCAGTGCTCAGGGTGCTGGGTGCTCAGTGCTCAGGGTGCTGGGTGCTCAGTGCTCAGGGTGCTGGGTGCTCAGTACTCAGGGTGCTGGGTGCTCAGTTCTCAGGGAGCTGGGTGCTCAGTGCTCAGGGTGCTCGGTGCTCAGTACTCAGGGTACTGGGTGCTCAGTGCTCAGGGTACTGGGTGCTCAGTACTCAGGGTGCTGGGTGCTCAGTGCTCAGGGTGCTATGTGCTCAGCACTCAGGGTGCTGGGTGCTCAGTGCTCAGGGTGATCGGTGCTCAGTACACAGGGTGCTCAGTACTCAGGGTGCTGGGTGCTCAGGGCTCGGGGTGCTGGGTGCTCAGTACTCAGTGTGCAGCATGCTCAGTGCTCGGGGTGCTGGGTGCTCAGTGCTCAGGGTGCTGTGTGCTCAGTACTCGGGGTGCTCGGTGCTCAGTACTCAGGTTGCTGGGTGCTCAGTACTCAGGGTGCTGGGTGCTCAGTGCTCAGGGTGATCGGTGCTCAGTCCTCAGGGTGCTCAGTACTCAGGGTGCTGGGTGCTCAGTGCTCAGGGTGATCGGTGCTCAGTCTTCAGGGTGCTCAGTACTCAGGGTGCTGGGTGCTCAGTACTCAGGGTGCTGGGTGCTCAGTGCTCAGGGTGATTGGTGCTCAGTCCTCAGGGTGCTCATTACTCAGGGTGCTGGGTGCTCAATGTTCAGGGTGCTGGGTGTTCAGTGCTCAGGGTGATCGGTGCTCAGTCCTCAGGGTGCTCAGTACTCAGGGTGCTGGGTGCTCAGTACACGGGGTGCTGGGTGATCAGTGCTCAGGGTGCTTGATGCTCAGTACTCATTGTGCTGTGTGCTCAGTGCTCAGGGTGCTCGGTGCTCAGATCTCAGGGTGCTCGGTGCTCATTGTTTGGGGTGCTGGGTGCTCAGTACTCAGGGTGCTGGGTGCTCAGTGCTCAGGGTGCTGGGTGCTCAGTACTCAGTGCTCAGGATGCTGGGTGCGCAGTGCTCAGGGTGCTGGGTGCTCAGTGCTCAGGGTGCTCAGTGCTCAGTACTCAGGGTGCTGGGTGCTCAGTACTCAGGGTGCTGGGTGCTCAGTGCTCGGGGTGCCCGGTGCTCAGTGCTCGGGGTGCTCGGTGCTCAGTTCTCAGGGTGCTGGGTGCTCAGTACTCAGGGTGCTGGGTGCTCAGTGCTGGGTGCTCAGTACTCAGCGTGCTGGGTGCTCAGTGCTGGGTGCTCAGTGCTCAGGGTGATCGGTGCTCAGTACTCAGGGTGCTCAGTACTCAGGGTGCTGGGTGCTCAGGGCTCGGGGTGCTGGGTTCTCAGTACTCAGTGTGCTTCATGCTCAGTGCTCGGGGTGCTGGGTGCTCAGTGCTCAGGGTGCTGGGTGCTCAGTGCTCAGGGTGCTGGGTGCTCAGTACTCTGGGTGTTGGATGCTCAGTACTCAGGGTGAAGGGTGCTCAGTGCTCGGGGTGCTGGGTGCTCAGTGCTCAGGGTGCTGGGTGCTCAGTGCTCAGGGTGCTGGGTGCTCAGTACTCAGGGTGCTGGGTGCTCAGTGCTCGAGGTGCTCGGTGCTCAGTACTCAAGGTGCTGGGTGCTCAGTGCTCAGGGTGCTGGGTGCTCAGTCCTCGGGGTGCTCCGTGCTCAGGGTGCTGGGTGCTCAGTGCTCGGGGTGCTCGGTGCTCAGTACTCAGGGTGCTGAGTGCTCAGTACTCAGGGTTCCGGGTGCTCAGTACTCAGGGTGCTGGGTGCTCAGTGCTCGGGGTGCTGGGTGCTCAGTGCTCAGTTTGCTCAGTGCTCAGTACTCAGGGTGCTGGGTGCTCAGTACTCAGGGTGCTGGGTGCTCAGTACTCAGTGTGCTGGGTGCTCAGTGCTCAGGGTGCTGGGTGCTCAGTGCTCGGGGTGCTGGGTGCTCAGTACTCAGGGTGCTGGGTGCTCAGTGCTCGGGGTGCTGGGTGCTCAGTGCTCAGGGTGCTGGGTGCTCAGTACTTAGGGTGCTGGGTGCTCAGTGCTTGGGGTGCTCGGTGCTCAGTACTCAAGGTGCTGGTTGCTCAGTGCTAACGGTGCTGGGTGCTCAGTCCTCGGGGTGCTCCGTGCTCAGTGCTCAGGGTGCTGGGTGCTCAGTAATCAGGGTGCTGGGTGCTCAGTACTCAGGGTGCTGGGTGCTCAGTGCTCAGTACTCAGCGTGCTGGGTGCTCAGTGCTCGGGGTGCTGGGTCCTCAGTGCTCAGGGTGCTGGGTGCTCAGTAATCAGGGTGCTGGGTGCTCAGTGCTCGTGCTGCTGGGTCCTCAGTGCTCAGGGTGCTGGGTGCTCAGTACTCAGGGTGCTGGGTGCTCAGTGCTCAGGGTGATCAGTGCTCAGTACTCAGGGTGCTCGGTGCTCAGTGCACAGGGTGCTCAGTGCTCAGTGCTCGGGGTGCTGTGTGCTCAGTGCTCGGTGTGCTGGGTGCTCAGTGCTCAGGGTGCTGGTTGCTCAGTACTCAGTGTGCTCAGTGCTCAGGGTGCTGGGTGCTCAGAACTCAGGGTGCTGGGTGCTTAGTACTCAGGGTGCTTGGTGCTCAGTACTCAGGGTGCTGTCTGCTCAGTGCTCAGGGTGCTCGGTGCTCAGTACTCATGGTGCTGGGTGCTCATTCTCGGGGTGCTGGGTGCTCAGTACTCAGGTTGCTCAGTACTCTGGGTACTCGGTGCTCAGTACTCATGGTGCTGGGTGCTCGGTACTCAGGGTGCTCGGTGCTCAGTTCTCAGGGTGCTCGGTGCTCAGTGTTTGGGGTGCTGGGTGCTCAGTACTCAGGGTGCTGGGTGCTCAGTGCTCAGGGTGCTGGGTGCTCAGTGCTCAGGGTGCTGGGTGCTCAGTACTCAGTGCTCAGGATGCTGGGTGCTCATTGCTCAGGGTGCTGGGTGCTCAGTGCTCAGGGTGCTCAGTGCTCAGTACTCAGGGTGCTGGGTGCTCAGTACTCAGGGTGCTGGGTGCTCAGTGCTCAGGGTGCTCAGTGCTCAGTTCTCAGGGTGCTGGGTGCTCAGTACTCAGGGTGCTGGGTGCTCTGTGCTGGGTGCTCAGTACTCTGGGTGCTGGGTGCTCAGTGCTCAGGGTGCTGGGTGCTCAGTGCTCAGGGTGCTGGGTGCTCAGTACTCTGGGTGTTGGATGCTCAGTACTCAGGGTGCTGGGTGCTCAGTGCTCAGGGTGCTGGGTGCTAAGTGCTCATGGTGCTGGGTGCTCAGTACTCAGGGTGCTGGGTGCTCAGTGCTCGAGGTGCTCGGTGCTCAGTAGTCAAGGTGCTGGGTGTTCAGTGCTCAGGGTGCTGGGTGCTCAGTCCTCGGCGTGCTCCGTGCTCAGGGTGCTGGGTGCTCAGTGCTCGGGGTGCTCGGTGCTCAGTACTCAGGGTGCTGAGTGCTCAGTACTCAGGGTGCCAGGTGCTCAGTGCTCAGGGTGCTGGGCGCTCAGTACTCAGGGTGCTGGGTGCTCAGTGCTCAGGGTGCTGGGTGCTCAGTGCTCAGGGTGCGGGGTGCTCAGTACTCAGGGTGCTGGGTGCTCAGTTCTCGGGGTGCTGGGTGCTCAGTGCTCAGTACTCAGGGTGCTGGGTGCTCATTGCTCGGGGTGCTCGGTGCTCAGTACTCAGGGAGCTGGGTGCTCAGTACTCGGGGTGCTGGGTGCTCAGTGCTCAGGGTGCTGGGTGCTCAGTGCTCGGTGTGCTGGGTGCTCAGTAAACAGGCTCCTGGGTGCTCAGTGCTCGGGGTGCTGGGTGCTCAGTGCTCAGTACTCAGGGTGCTGGGTGCTCAGTGCTCGGGGTGCTGGGTGCTCAGTACTCAGCGTGCTGGGTGCTCAGTACTCAGGGAACTGGGCGCTCAGTGCTCAGGGTGCTGGGTACTCAGTGCTCAGGGTGCTGGGTGCTCAGTGATCGGGGTGCTGGGTGCTCAGTACTCAGGGTGCTCAGTGCTCGGGGAGCTCGGTGCTCAGTACTCAGGGTGCTGGGTGCTCAGTACTCAGTGCTTGGGGTCCTGGGTGCTCCGTGCTCGGGGTGCTGGGTGCTCAGTGCTCAGGGTGATTGGTGCTCAGTACTCAGGGTGCTGGGTGCTCAGTGCACAGGGTGCTGGGTGCTCAGTCCTCAAGGTGCTCAGTACTCAGGGTGCTCGGTGCTCAGTGCTCAGTACTCAGGGTGCTCAGTACTCAGGGTGCTGGGTGCTCAGTGCTCGGGGTGTTGGGTGCTCAGTACTCAGGGTGCTGGGTGCTCAGTGCTCAGGGTGCTCAGTGCTCAGTACTCAGGGTGCTCGGTGCTCAGTGCACAGGGTGCTCAGTGCTCAGTGCTCGGGGTGCTGTGTGCTCAGTGCTCGGGTTGCTGGGTGCTCAGTGCTCAGGGTGCTGTTTGCTCAGTACTCAGTGTGCTCCGTGCTCAGGGTGCTGGGTGCTCAGAACTCAGGGTGCTGGTTGCTCAGTACTCAGGGTGCTTGGTGCTCAGTACTCAGGGTGCTGGGTGCTCAGTGCTCAGGGTGCTCGGTGCTCAGTACTCATGGTGCTGGGTGCTCAATCTCGGGGTGCTTGGTGCTCAGTACTCAGGTTGCTCAGTACTCTGGGTACTCGGTGCTCAGTACTCATGGTGCTGGGTGCTCTGTACTCAGGGTGCTCGGTGCTCAGTTCTCAGGGTGCTCGGTGCTCAGTGTTTGGGGTGTTAGGTGCTCAGTACTCAGGGTGCTGGGTGCTCAGTGCTCAGGGTGCTGGGTGCTCAGTGCTCAGGGTGCTGGGTGCTCAGTACTCATTGCTCAGGATGCTGGGTGCTCAGTGCTCAGGGTGCTGGGTGCTCAGTGCTCATGGTGCTCAGTGCTCAGTACTCAGGGTGCTGGGTGCTCAGTACTCAGGGTGCTGGGTGATCAGTACTCAGGGTGCTCGGTGCTCAGTACTCAGGGTGCTGGGTGCTCAGTGCTCGGTGTGCTGGGTGCTCAGTACTCAGTGTGCTGGGTGCTCAGTGCTCGCGGTGCTCGGTGCTCAGTACGTTGGGTGCTCAGTACTCAGGGTGCTGGGTGCTCAGTGCTCAGGGTGCTGGGTGCTCAGGGCTCAGGGTGCTGTGTGCTCAATGCTCAGGGTTCTGGGTGCTCAGTGCTCAGGGTGCTTGATGCTCAGTACTCATTGTGCTGTGTGCTCAGTGCTCAGGGTGCTCGGTGCTCAGATCTCAGGGTGCTCGGTGCTCATTGTTTGGGGTGCTGGGTGCTCAGTACTCAGGGTGCTGGGTGCTCAGTGCTCAGGGTGCTGGGTGCTCAGTACTCAGTGCTCAGGATGCGGGGTGCTCAGTGCTCAGGGTGCTGGTTGCTCAGTGCTCAGTGTGCTCAGTGCTCAGTACTCAGGGTGCTGGGTGCTCAGTACTCAGGGTGCTGGGTGCTCAGTGCTGGGTGCTCAGTACTCAGCGTGCTGGGTGCTCAGTGCTGGGTGCTCAGTGCTCAGGGTGATCGGTGCTCAGTACTCAGGGTGCTCAGTACTCAGGGTGCTGGGTGCTCAGGGCTCGGGGTGCTGGGTTCTCAGTACTCAGTGTGCTGCATGCTCAGTGCTCGGGGTGCTGGGTGCTCAGTGCTCAGGGTGCTGGGTGCTCAGTGCTCAGGGTGCTGGGTGCTCAGTACTCTGGGTGTTGGATGCTCAGTACTCAGGGTGAAGGGTGCTCAGTGCTCGGGGTGCTGGGTGCTCAGTGCTCAGGGTGCTGGGTGCTCAGTGCTCATGGTGCTGAGTGCTCAGTACTCAGGGTGCTGGGTGCTCAGTGCTCGAGGTGCTCGGTGCTCAGTACTCAAGGTGCTGTGTGCTCAGTGCTCAGGGTGCTGGGTGCTCAGTCCTCGGGGTGCTCCGTGCTCAGGGTGCTGGGTGCTCAGTGCTCGGGGTGCTCGGTGCTCAGTACTCAGGGTGCTGAGTGCTCAGTACTCAGGGTGCTGGGTGCTCAGTGATCGGGGTGCTGGGTGCTCAGTGCTCAGTTTGCTCAGTGCTCAGTACTCAGGGTGCTGGGTGCTCAGTACTCAGGGTGCTGGGTGCTCAGTGCTCAGGGTGCTCGGTGCTCAGTACTCAGGGTGCTGGGTGCTCAGTGCTCAGGGTGCTGGGTGCTCAGTGCTCGGGGTGCTGGGTGCTCAGTACTCAGGGTGCTGGGTGCTCAGTGCTCGGGGTGCTGGGTGCTCAGTGCTCAGGGTGCTGGGTGCTCAGTACTTAGGGTGCTGGGTGCTCAGTGCTCGGGGTGCTCGGTGCTCAGTACTCAAGGTGCTGGTTGCTCAGTGCTAGCGGTGCTGGGTGCTCAGTCTTCGGGGTGCTCCGTGCTCAGTGCTCAGGGTGCTGGGTGCTCAGTAATCAGGGTGCTCGGTGCTCAGTGCTCGGGGTGCTGGGTGCTCAGTACTCAGGGTGCTGGGTGCTCAGTGCTCAGTACTCAGCGTGCTGGGTGCTCAGTGCTCGGGGTGCTGGGTCCTCAGTGCTCAGGGTGCTGGGTGCTCAGTAATCAGGGTGCTGCCTGCTCAGTGCTCGTGCTGCTGGGTCCTCAGTGCTCGGTGTGCTGGGTGCTCAGTGCTCAGGGTGCTGGTTGCTCAGTACTCAGTGTGCTCAGTGCTCAGGGTGCTGGGTGCTCAGAACTCAGGGTACTGGGTGCTTAGTACTCAGGGTGCTTGGTGCTCAGTACTCAGGGTGCTGTCTGCTCAGTGCTCAGGGTGCTCGGTGCTCAGTACTCATGGTGCTGTGTGCTCATTCTCGGGGTGCTGGGTGCTCAGTACTCAGGTTGCTCAGTACTCTGGGTACTCGGTGCTCAGTATTCATGGTGCTGGGTGCTCTGTACTCAGGGTGCTCAGTGCTCAGTTCTCAGGGTGCTCGGTGCTCAGTGTTTGGGGTGCTGGGTGCTCAGTACTCAGGGTGCTGGGTGCTCAGTGCTCAGGGTGCTGGGTGCTCAGTGCTCAGGGTGCTGGGTGCTCAGTACTCAGTGCTCAGGATGCTGGGTGCTCATTGCTCAGGGTGCTGGGTGCTCAGTGCTCAGGGTGCTCAGTGCTCAGTACTCAGGGTGCTGGGTGCTCAGTACTCAGGGTGCTGGGTGCTCAGTGCTCGGGGTGCCCGGTGCTCAGTGCTCGGGGTGCTCGGTGCTCAGTTCTCAGGGTGCTGGGTGCTCAGTACTCAGGGTGCTGGGTGCTCAGTGCTGGGTGCTCAGTACTCTGGGTGCTGGGTGCTCAGTGCTCGGGGTGCTGTGTGATCAGTACTCAGGGTGCTCGGTGCTCAGTACTCAGGGTGCTGGGTGCTCAGTGCTCGGTGTGCTGGGTGCTCAGTACTCAGGGTGCTGGGTGCTCAGTGCTCGGGGTGCTCGGTGCTCAGTACGTTGGGTGCTCAGTACTCAGGGTGCTGGGTGCTCAGTGCTCAGGGTGCTGGGTGCTCAGGGCTCAGGGTGCTGTGTGCTCAGTGCTCAGGGTGCTGGGTGCTCAGTGCTCAGGGTGCTTGATGCTCAGTACTCATTGTGCTGGGTGCTCAGTGCTCAGGGTGCTCGGTGCTCAGATCTCAGGGTGCTCGGTGCTCATTGTTTGGGGTGCTGGGTGCTCAGTACTCAGGGTGCTGGGTGCTCAGTGCTCAGGGTACTGGGTGCTCAGTGCTCAGGGTGCTGGGTGCTCAGTACTCAGTGCTCAGGATGCTGGGTGCTCAGTGATCAGGGTGCTGGGTGCTCAGTGCTCAGGGTGCTCAGTGCTCAGTACTCAGGGTGCTGGGTGCTCAGTACTCAGGGTGAG
>NW_024543941.1:0-29456 GCF_018167655.1 Microtus oregoni
GAGCACCCGGAGTACTGAGCACCGAGGACCCTGAGAACTGAGCACCCAGCACGCTGAGTACTGAGCACCCAGAACCCTGAGTACTGAGCACCCAGCACCCTGAGTACTGAGCACCCAGCACCCTGAGCACTGAGCACCGAGCACCCTGAGTACTGAACACCCAGCACCTTGAGCACTCAGGCACTGAGCACCCAGCACCCTGAGCACTGAGCACTGAGCACCGAGCACCCCGAGCACTGAGCAGCCAGCACCCTGAGCACCCAGCACCCTGAGCACTGAGCACCCTGAGCACTGAGCACCCTGAGCACTGAGCACTGAGCACCCAGCACCCTGAGTACTGAGCACCCAACACTCTGAGCACTGAGCACCCAGCACGCTGAGTACTGAGCACTGAGCACACAGCACCCTGAGTACTGAGCACCCAGCACCCCGAGCACTGAGCACCCAGCGCCCCGAGCACTGAGCACCCATCACCCCCGAGCACTGAGCACTGAGCACACTGAGCACTGAGCACCCAGCACCCCGAGTACTGAGCACTGAGCACCCTGAGTACTGAGCACCCAGCACACTGAGCACTGAGAACCCTGAGTACTGAGCACCGAGCACACTGAGTACTGAGCACCCAGCCCCCTGAGCAATGAGCACGGAGCACAACGAGGACTGAGCACCCCCACCCAGAGCACTGAGCACCCAGCACCTTGAGTACTGAGCACCGAGCACCCCCGAGCACTGAGCACCCAGCACCCTGAGTACTGAGCACCCAACACCCAGAGTACTGAGCACCCAGCACAGTGAGTACTGAGCACCCAGCACCCTGAGCACTGAGCACTGAGCACCCAGCACCCTGAGCACTGACCACCCAGCACCCCGAGCACTGAGCACCCAGCACCCCGAGCACTGAGCACCCAGCGCCCTGAGCACTGAGCACCCAGCACCCTGAGCACTGAGCACCCAGCCCCCTGAGTACTGAGCACCCAGCACCATGAGTACTGAGCACCCCAGCACCCTGAGTACTGAGCACCGAGCACCCCGAGCACTGAGCACCCAGCACCCTGAGCACTGAGCACCCTGAGGACTGAGCACCCAGCACCCTGAGCCCCGAGCACCCCGAGCACTGATCACCCAGCACCCTGAGCACTGAGCACCCTGAGCACTGAGCACCCAGCACACCGAGCACTGAGCACCCAGCACCCTGAGTACTGAGCACCCATCACCCTGAGCACTGAGCACCCAGCACCCTGAGTACTGAGCACCCTGAGTACTGAGCACCGATCACCCTGAGCACTGAGCACCCAGCACCCTGAGTACTGAGCACCCAGCACCCTGAGCACTGAGCACCCCAGCACCCTGAGCACTGAGCACCCAGCACCCTGAGTACTGAGCACCCAGAACCCTGAGTACTGAGTACAAAGCACCCTGAGCACTGAGCACCCAGCACCCTGAGTACTGAGCACCGAGCACACTAAGTACTGAGCACCAAGCACCCTGAGTACTGAGCACCCAGCACCCTGAGCACTGAGCACCCAGCACCCTGAGTACTGAGCACCCAGCACCCTGAGTACTGAGCACCCAGCACCCTGAGTACTGAGCACCCAGCACCCTGAGTACTGAGCACCCAGCACCCTGAGTACTGAGCACCCGAGCACCCCGAGCACTGAGCAACCAGCACCCTGAGTACTGAGCACTGAGCACCCTGAGTACTGAGCACCGAACACCCTGAGTACTGAGCACCCAGCACCCTGAGGACTGAGCACCCAGCACCCTGAACACTGAGCACCCAGCACCCTGAGTACTGAGCCCCCAGCACCCTGAGTACTGAGCACCCAGCACCCTGAGCACTGAGCACCCAGCACCCCGAGCACTGAGCACCCAGCACCCCCGAGCACTGAGCACCCCAGCACCCCGAGCACTGAGCACCCAGCACCCCGAGTACTGAGCACCCAGCACCCCCGAGCACTGAGCACCCCAGCGCCCCGAGCACTGAGCACCCAGCACCCCGAGCACTGAGCACTGAGCACCCTGAGCACTGAGCACTGAGCACCCTGAGCACTGAGTACTGAGCACTGACCACCCTGAGCACTGAGCACCCAGCACCCCGAGTACTGAGCACCCAGCACCCCGAGCACTGAGCACCCAGCGCCCCGAGCACTGAGCACCCAGCACCCCGAGCACTGAGCACTGAGCACCCTGAGCACTGAGCACCAAGCACCCCGAGTACTGAGCACTGAGCACCCTGAGTACTGAGCACCAAGCACCCCCGAGTACTGAGCACTGAGCACCCTGAGTACTGAGCACCCAGCACCCCTGAGCACTGGGCACCCAGCACCCTGAGTACTGAGCACTGAAAACCCTGAGTACTGAGCACCGAGCACCCTGAGTACTGAGCACCCAGCACCCTGATCACTGAGCACGGAGCACCCCGAGGACTGAGCACCCAGCACCCTGAGCACTGAGCACCCAGCACCTTGAGTACTGAGCACCGAGCACAACGAGCACTGAGCACCCAGCACCCTGAGTACTGAGCACCCAGCACCCTGAGCACTGAGCACCCAGCTCCCTGAGCACTGAGCACGCAGCACCCCAAGCACTCAGCAACCAGCACCCTGAGTACTGAGCACAGAGCACCCTGAGCACTGAGCACCCAGCACCCTGAGTACTGAGCACCCAGCACCCTGAGTACTGAGCAACCAGCACCCTGAGCACTGAGCACTGAGCACCCAGCACCCTGAGCACTGAGCACTGAGCACCCAGCACCACAGCCCTGAGCACCCAGCACCCCGAGCACTGAGCACCCAGCACCCTGAGCACTGAGCACCCAGCACCCTGAGTACTGAGCAACCAGCTACCTGAGTACTGAGCACCCAGCACCCTGAGTACTGAGCACTCAGCAGCCTGAGTACTGAGCACCGAGCACACCGAGCAATGAGCACCCAGCACCCTGAGCACTGAGCACCCGGAGGACTGAGCACCCAGCACTCTGAGCACTGAGCACAGATCACTCTGAGCAGTGAGCACCCAGCACACCGAGCACTGAGCACCCAGCACCCTGAGTACTGAGCACCCAGCACCCCGAGTACTGAGCACCCAGCACCCTGAGTACTGAGCACCCAGCACCCCGAGCACTGAGCACCCAGCACCCTGAGTACTGAGCACCCTGAGTACTGAGCACTGAGCACAGAGCATCCTGAGTACTGAGCACTCTGAGGACTGAGCACCCAGCACCCAGAGCACTGAGAACCCAGCACCCTGAGTACTGAGCACTGATCACCCTGAGCACTGAGCACCCAGCACCCCGAGCACTGAGCACCCAGCACCCTGATTACTGAGCACCCAGCACCCTGAGCACTGAGCACCGAGCACCCTGAGTACTGAACACCCAGCACCTTGAGCACTCAGCACTGAGCACCCAGCACCCTGAGCACTGAGCACTGAGCACCCAGCACCCCGAGCACTGAGCACCCAGCACCCTGAGCACCCAGCACCCTGAGCACTGAGCACCCTGAGCACTGAGCACCCTGAGCACTGAGCACTGAGCACCCAGCACCCTGAGTACTGAGCACCCAACACTCTGAGCACTGAGCACCCAGCACGCTGAGTACTGAGCACTGAGCACACAGCACCCTGAGTACTGAGCACCCAGCACCCCGAGCACTGAGCACCCAGCGCCCCGAGCACTGAGCACCCATCACCCCGAGCACTGAGCACTGAGCACACTGAGCACTGAGCACCCAGCACCCCGAGTACTGAGCACTGAGCGCCCTGAGTACTGAGCACCCAGCACCCCGAGTACTGAGCACTGAGCACCCTGAGTACTGAGCACCCAGCACCCTGAGCACTGAGAACCCTGAGTACTGAGCACTGAGCACACTGAGTACTGAGCACCCAGCCCCCTGAGCACTGAGCACGGAGCACCCCGAGGACTGAGCACCCCCACCCTGAGCACTGAGCACCCAGCACCTTGAGTACTGAGCACCGAGCACCCCGAGCACTGAGCACCCAGCACCCTGAGTACTGAGCACCCAACACCCAGAGTACTGAGCACCCAGCACCCTGAGTACTGAGCACCCAGCATCCTGAGCACTGAGCACTGAGCACCCAGCACCCTGAGCACTGAGCACTGACCACCCAGCACCCCGAGCACTGAGCACCCAGCACCCCGAGCACTGAGCACCCAGCGCCCTGAGCACTGAGCACCCAGCACCCTGAGCACTGAGCACCCAGCCCCCTGAGTACTGAGCACCCAGCACCATGAGTATTGAGCACCCAGCACCCTGAGTACTGAGCACCGAGCACCCCGAGCACTGAGCACCCAGCACCCTGAGCACTGAGCACCCTGAGGACTGAGCACCCAGCACCCTGAGCACCGAGCACCCCGAGCACTGAGCACCCAGCACCCTGAGCACTGAGCACCCTGAGCACTGAGCACCCAGCACACCGAGCACTGAGCACCCAGCACCCTGAGTACTGAGCACCCATCACCCTGAGCACTGAGCACCCAGCACCCTGAGTACTGAGCACCCTGAGTACTGAGCACCGATCACCCTGAGCACTGAGCACCCAGCACCCTGAGTACTGAGCACCCAGCACCCTGAGCACTGAGCACCCTGCACCCTGAGTACTGAGTACAAAGCACCCTGAGCACTGAGCACCCAGCACCCTGAGTACTGAGCACCGAGCACACTAAGTACTGAGTACAAAGCACCCTGAGCACTGAGCACCCAGAACCCTGAGTACTGAGCACCGAGCACACTAAGTACTGAGCACCAAGCACCCTGAGTACTGAGCACCCAGCACCCTGAGCACTGAGCACCCAGCACCCTGAGTACTGAGCACCCAGCACCCTGAGTACTGAGCACCCAGCACCCTGAGTACTAAGCACCCAGCACCCTGAGTACTGAGCACCCAGCACCCTGAGTACTGAGCACCGAGCACCCCGAGCACTGAGCAACCAGCACCCTGAGTACTGAGCACTGAGCACCCTGAGTACTGAGCACCGAACATCCTGAGTACTGAGCACCCAGCACCCTGAGGACTGAGCACCCAGCACCCTGAACACTGAGCACCCAGCACCCTGAGTACTGAGCCCCCAGCACCCTGAGTACTGAGCACCCCGCACCCTGAGCACTGAGCACCCAGCACCCCGAGCACTGAGCACCCAGCACCCCGAGCACTGAGCACCCAGCACCCCGAGCACTGAGCACCCAGCACCCTGAGCACTGAGCACCCAGCACCCTGAGCACTGAGCACCCAGCACCCTGAGTACTGAGTACTCAGCACCCTGAGCACTGAGCACCCAGCACCCTGAGTACTGATCACAGAGCACCCCGAGCACTGAGCACCCAGCACCCTGAGTACTGAGCACCCAGCACCCTGAGTACTGAGCACCCAGCACCCTGAGTACTGAGCACCCAGCACCCTGAGCACTGAGCACAAAGCACGCTGAGTACTGACCACTGAGCACCCGGAGTACTGAGCACCGAGGACCCTGAGAACTGAGCACCCAGCACGCTGAGTACTGAGCACCCAGAACCCTGAGTACTGAGCACCCAGCACCCTGAGTACTGAGCACCCAGCACCCTGAGCACTGAGCACCGAGCACCCTGAGTACTGAACACCCAGCACCTTGAGCACTCAGCACTGAGCACCCAGCACCCTGAGCACTGAGCACTGAGCACCGAGCACCCCGAGCACTGAGCAGCCAGCACCCTGAGCACCCAGCACCCTGAGCACTGAGCACCCTGAGCACTGAGCACCCTGAGCACTGAGCACTGAGCACCCAGCACCCTGAGTACTGAGCACCCAACACTCTGAGCACTGAGCACCCAGCACGCTGAGTACTGAGCACTGAGCACACAGCACCCTGAGTACTGAGCACCCAGCACCCCGAGCACTGAGCACCCAGCGCCCCGAGCACTGAGCACCCATCACCCCGAGCACTGAGCACTGAGCACACTGAGCACTGAGCACCCAGCACCCCGAGTACTGAGCACTGAGCACCCTGAGTACTGAGCACCCAGCACACTGAGCACTGAGAACCCTGAGTACTGAGCACCGAGCACACTGAGTACTGAGCACCCAGCCCCCTGAGCAATGAGCACGGAGCACAACGAGGACTGAGCACCCCCACCCAGAGCACTGAGCACCCAGCACCTTGAGTACTGAGCACCGAGCACCCCGAGCACTGAGCACCCAGCACCCTGAGTACTGAGCACCCAACACCCAGAGTACTGAGCACCCAGCACAGTGAGTACTGAGCACCCAGCACCCTGAGCACTGAGCACTGAGCACCCAGCACCCTGAGCACTGACCACCCAGCACCCCGAGCACTGAGCACCCAGCACCCCGAGCACTGAGCACCCAGCGCCCTGAGCACTGAGCACCCAGCACCCTGAGCACTGAGCACCCAGCCCCCTGAGTACTGAGCACCCAGCACCATGAGTACTGAGCACCCAGCACCCTGAGTACTGAGCACCGAGCACCCCGAGCACTGAGCACCCAGCACCCTGAGCACTGAGCACCCTGAGGACTGAGCACCCAGCACCCTGAGCCCCGAGCACCCCGAGCACTGATCACCCAGCACCCTGAGCACTGAGCACCCTGAGCACTGAGCACCCAGCACACCGAGCACTGAGCACCCAGCACCCTGAGTACTGAGCACCCATCACCCTGAGCACTGAGCACCCAGCACCCTGAGTACTGAGCACCCTGAGTACTGAGCACCGATCACCCTGAGCACTGAGCACCCAGCACCCTGAGTACTGAGCACCCAGCACCCTGAGCACTGAGCACCCAGCACCCTGAGCACTGAGCACCCAGCACCCTGAGTACTGAGCACCCAGAACCCTGAGTACTGAGTACAAAGCACCCTGAGCACTGAGCACCCAGCACCCTGAGTACTGAGCACCGAGCACACTAAGTACTGAGCACCAAGCACCCTGAGTACTGAGCACCCAGCACCCTGAGCACTGAGCACCCAGCACCCTGAGTACTGAGCACCCAGCACCCTGAGTACTGAGCACCCAGCACCCTGAGTACTGAGCACCCAGCACCCTGAGTACTGAGCACCCAGCACCCTGAGTACTGAGCACCGAGCACCCCGAGCACTGAGCAACCAGCACCCTGAGTACTGAGCACTGAGCACCCTGAGTACTGAGCACCGAACACCCTGAGTACTGAGCACCCAGCACCCTGAGGACTGAGCACCCAGCACCCTGAACACTGAGCACCCAGCACCCTGAGTACTGAGCCCCCAGCACCCTGAGTACTGAGCACCCAGCACCCTGAGCACTGAGCACCCAGCACCCCGAGCACTGAGCACCCAGCACCCCGAGCACTGAGCACCCAGCACCCCGAGCACTGAGCACCCAGCACCCCGAGTACTGAGCACCCAGCACCCCGAGCACTGAGCACCCAGCGCCCCGAGCACTGAGCACCCAGCACCCCGAGCACTGAGCACTGAGCACCCTGAGCACTGAGCACTGAGCACCCTGAGCACTGAGTACTGAGCACTGACCACCCTGAGCACTGAGCACCCAGCACCCCGAGTACTGAGCACCCAGCACCCCGAGCACTGAGCACCCAGCGCCCCGAGCACTGAGCACCCAGCACCCCGAGCACTGAGCACTGAGCACCCTGAGCACTGAGCACCAAGCACCCCGAGTACTGAGCACTGAGCACCCTGAGTACTGAGCACCAAGCACCCCGAGTACTGAGCACTGAGCACCCTGAGTACTGAGCACCCAGCACCCTGAGCACTGGGCACCCAGCACCCTGAGTACTGAGCACTGAAAACCCTGAGTACTGAGCACCGAGCACCCTGAGTACTGAGCACCCAGCACCCTGATCACTGAGCACGGAGCACCCCGAGGACTGAGCACCCAGCACCCTGAGCACTGAGCACCCAGCACCTTGAGTACTGAGCACCGAGCACAACGAGCACTGAGCACCCAGCACCCTGAGTACTGAGCACCCAGCACCCTGAGCACTGAGCACCCAGCTCCCTGAGCACTGAGCACGCAGCACCCCAAGCACTCAGCAACCAGCACCCTGAGTACTGAGCACAGAGCACCCTGAGCACTGAGCACCCAGCACCCTGAGTACTGAGCACCCAGCACCCTGAGTACTGAGCAACCAGCACCCTGAGCACTGAGCACTGAGCACCCAGCACCCTGAGCACTGAGCACTGAGCACCCAGCACCACAGCCCTGAGCACCCAGCACCCCGAGCACTGAGCACCCAGCACCCTGAGCACTGAGCACCCAGCACCCTGAGTACTGAGCAACCAGCTACCTGAGTACTGAGCACCCAGCACCCTGAGTACTGAGCACTCAGCAGCCTGAGTACTGAGCACCGAGCACACCGAGCAATGAGCACCCAGCACCCTGAGCACTGAGCACCCGGAGGACTGAGCACCCAGCACTCTGAGCACTGAGCACAGATCACTCTGAGCAGTGAGCACCCAGCACACCGAGCACTGAGCACCCAGCACCCTGAGTACTGAGCACCCAGCACCCCGAGTACTGAGCACCCAGCACCCTGAGTACTGAGCACCCAGCACCCCGAGCACTGAGCACCCAGCACCCTGAGTACTGAGCACCCTGAGTACTGAGCACTGAGCACAGAGCATCCTGAGTACTGAGCACTCTGAGGACTGAGCACCCAGCACCCAGAGCACTGAGAACCCAGCACCCTGAGTACTGAGCACTGATCACCCTGAGCACTGAGCACCCAGCACCCCGAGCACTGAGCACCCAGCACCCTGATTACTGAGCACCCAGCACCCTGAGCACTGAGCACCGAGCACCCTGAGTACTGAACACCCAGCACCTTGAGCACTCAGCACTGAGCACCCAGCACCCTGAGCACTGAGCACTGAGCACCCAGCACCCCGAGCACTGAGCACCCAGCACCCTGAGCACCCAGCACCCTGAGCACTGAGCACCCTGAGCACTGAGCACCCTGAGCACTGAGCACTGAGCACCCAGCACCCTGAGTACTGAGCACCCAACACTCTGAGCACTGAGCACCCAGCACGCTGAGTACTGAGCACTGAGCACACAGCACCCTGAGTACTGAGCACCCAGCACCCCGAGCACTGAGCACCCAGCGCCCCGAGCACTGAGCACCCATCACCCCGAGCACTGAGCACTGAGCACACTGAGCACTGAGCACCCAGCACCCCGAGTACTGAGCACTGAGCGCCCTGAGTACTGAGCACCCAGCACCCCGAGTACTGAGCACTGAGCACCCTGAGTACTGAGCACCCAGCACCCTGAGCACTGAGAACCCTGAGTACTGAGCACTGAGCACACTGAGTACTGAGCACCCAGCCCCCTGAGCACTGAGCACGGAGCACCCCGAGGACTGAGCACCCCCACCCTGAGCACTGAGCACCCAGCACCTTGAGTACTGAGCACCGAGCACCCCGAGCACTGAGCACCCAGCACCCTGAGTACTGAGCACCCAACACCCAGAGTACTGAGCACCCAGCACCCTGAGTACTGAGCACCCAGCATCCTGAGCACTGAGCACTGAGCACCCAGCACCCTGAGCACTGAGCACTGACCACCCAGCACCCCGAGCACTGAGCACCCAGCACCCCGAGCACTGAGCACCCAGCGCCCTGAGCACTGAGCACCCAGCACCCTGAGCACTGAGCACCCAGCCCCCTGAGTACTGAGCACCCAGCACCATGAGTATTGAGCACCCAGCACCCTGAGTACTGAGCACCGAGCACCCCGAGCACTGAGCACCCAGCACCCTGAGCACTGAGCACCCTGAGGACTGAGCACCCAGCACCCTGAGCACCGAGCACCCCGAGCACTGAGCACCCAGCACCCTGAGCACTGAGCACCCTGAGCACTGAGCACCCAGCACACCGAGCACTGACCACCCAGCACCCTGAGTACTGAGCACCCATCACCCTGAGCACTGAGCACCCAGCACCCTGAGTACTGAGCACCCTGAGTACTGAGCACCGATCACCCTGAGCACTGAGCACCCAGCACCCTGAGTACTGAGCACCCAGCACCCTGAGCACTGAGCACCCTGCACCCTGAGTACTGAGTACAAAGCACCCTGAGCACTGAGCACCCAGCACCCTGAGTACTGAGCACCGAGCACACTAAGTACTGAGTACAAAGCACCCTGAGCACTGAGCACCCAGAACCCTGAGTACTGAGCACCGAGCACACTAAGTACTGAGCACCAAGCACCCTGAGTACTGAGCACCCAGCACCCTGAGCACTGAGCACCCAGCACCCTGAGTACTGAGCACCCAGCACCCTGAGTACTGAGCACCCAGCACCCTGAGTACTAAGCACCCAGCACCCTGAGTACTGAGCACCCAGCACCCTGAGTACTGAGCACCGAGCACCCCGAGCACTGAGCAACCAGCACCCTGAGTACTGAGCACTGAGCACCCTGAGTACTGAGCACCGAACATCCTGAGTACTGAGCACCCAGCACCCTGAGGACTGAGCACCCAGCACCCTGAACACTGAGCACCCAGCACCCTGAGTACTGAGCCCCCAGCACCCTGAGTACTGAGCACCCCGCACCCTGAGCACTGAGCACCCAGCACCCCGAGCACTGAGCACCCAGCACCCCGAGCACTGAGCACCCAGCACCCCGAGCACTGAGCACCCAGCACCCTGAGCACTGAGCACCCAGCACCCTGAGCACTGAGCACCCAGCACCCTGAGTACTGAGTACTCAGCACCCTGAGCACTGAGCACCCAGCACCCTGAGTACTGATCACAGAGCACCCCGAGCACTGAGCACCCAGCACCCTGAGTACTGAGCACCCAGCACCCTGAGTACTGAGCACCCAGCACCCTGAGTACTGAGCACCCAGCACCCTGAGCACTGAGCACAAAGCACGCTGAGTACTGACCACTGAGCACCCGGAGTACTGAGCACCGAGGACCCTGAGAACTGAGCACCCAGCACGCTGAGTACTGAGCACCCAGAACCCTGAGTACTGAGCACCCAGCACCCTGAGTACTGAGCACCCAGCACCCTGAGCACTGAGCACCGAGCACCCTGAGTACTGAACACCCAGCACCTTGAGCACTCAGCACTGAGCACCCAGCACCCTGAGCACTGAGCACTGAGCACCGAGCACCCCGAGCACTGAGCAGCCAGCACCCTGAGCACCCAGCACCCTGAGCACTGAGCACCCTGAGCACTGAGCACCCTGAGCACTGAGCACTGAGCACCCAGCACCCTGAGTACTGAGCACCCAACACTCTGAGCACTGAGCACCCAGCACGCTGAGTACTGAGCACTGAGCACACAGCACCCTGAGTACTGAGCACCCAGCACCCCGAGCACTGAGCACCCAGCGCCCCGAGCACTGAGCACCCATCACCCCGAGCACTGAGCACTGAGCACACTGAGCACTGAGCACCCAGCACCCCGAGTACTGAGCACTGAGCACCCTGAGTACTGAGCACCCAGCACACTGAGCACTGAGAACCCTGAGTACTGAGCACCGAGCACACTGAGTACTGAGCACCCAGCCCCCTGAGCAATGAGCACGGAGCACAACGAGGACTGAGCACCCCCACCCAGAGCACTGAGCACCCAGCACCTTGAGTACTGAGCACCGAGCACCCCGAGCACTGAGCACCCAGCACCCTGAGTACTGAGCACCCAACACCCAGAGTACTGAGCACCCAGCACAGTGAGTACTGAGCACCCAGCACCCTGAGCACTGAGCACTGAGCACCCAGCACCCTGAGCACTGACCACCCAGCACCCCGAGCACTGAGCACCCAGCACCCCGAGCACTGAGCACCCAGCGCCCTGAGCACTGAGCACCCAGCACCCTGAGCACTGAGCACCCAGCCCCCTGAGTACTGAGCACCCAGCACCATGAGTACTGAGCACCCAGCACCCTGAGTACTGAGCACCGAGCACCCCGAGCACTGAGCACCCAGCACCCTGAGCACTGAGCACCCTGAGGACTGAGCACCCAGCACCCTGAGCCCCGAGCACCCCGAGCACTGATCACCCAGCACCCTGAGCACTGAGCACCCTGAGCACTGAGCACCCAGCACACCGAGCACTGAGCACCCAGCACCCTGAGTACTGAGCACCCATCACCCTGAGCACTGAGCACCCAGCACCCTGAGTACTGAGCACCCTGAGTACTGAGCACCGATCACCCTGAGCACTGAGCACCCAGCACCCTGAGTACTGAGCACCCAGCACCCTGAGCACTGAGCACCCAGCACCCTGAGCACTGAGCACCCAGCACCCTGAGTACTGAGCACCCAGAACCCTGAGTACTGAGTACAAAGCACCCTGAGCACTGAGCACCCAGCACCCTGAGTACTGAGCACCGAGCACACTAAGTACTGAGCACCAAGCACCCTGAGTACTGAGCACCCAGCACCCTGAGCACTGAGCACCCAGCACCCTGAGTACTGAGCACCCAGCACCCTGAGTACTGAGCACCCAGCACCCTGAGTACTGAGCACCCAGCACCCTGAGTACTGAGCACCCAGCACCCTGAGTACTGAGCACCGAGCACCCCGAGCACTGAGCAACCAGCACCCTGAGTACTGAGCACTGAGCACCCTGAGTACTGAGCACCGAACACCCTGAGTACTGAGCACCCAGCACCCTGAGGACTGAGCACCCAGCACCCTGAACACTGAGCACCCAGCACCCTGAGTACTGAGCCCCCAGCACCCTGAGTACTGAGCACCCAGCACCCTGAGCACTGAGCACCCAGCACCCCGAGCACTGAGCACCCAGCACCCCGAGCACTGAGCACCCAGCACCCCGAGCACTGAGCACCCAGCACCCTGAGCACTGAGCACCCAGCACCCTGAGCACTGAGCACCCAGCACCCTGAGTACTGAGTACTCAGCACCCTGAGTACTGTGCACCCAGCACCCTGAGTACTGATCACAGAGCACCCCGAGCACTGAGCACCCAGCACCCTGAGTACTGAGCACCCAGCACCCTGAGTACTGAGCACCCAGCACCCTGAGTACTGAGCACCCAGCACCCTGAGCACTGAGCACAAAGCACGCTGAGTACTGAGCACTGAGCACCCGGAGTACTGAGCACCGAGGACCCTGAGAACTGAGCACCCAGCACGCTGAGTACTGAGCACCCAGCACCCTGAGTACTGAGCACCCAGCACCCTGAGTACTGAGCACCTAGCACCCTGAGTACTGAGCACCCAGCACCCTGAGCACTGAGCAGCCAGCACCCTCAGCACTGAGCACCCAGCACCCCGAGCACTGAGCACCCAGCACCCTGAGCACTGAGCACCCAGCACCCCGAGTACTGAGCACCCAGCACCCCGAGTACTGAGCACCGAGCACCCCGAGCACTGAGCACCCAGCACCCTGAGTACTGAGCACCCAGTACCCTGAGTACTGAGCACCCCGTGTACTGAGCACCCAGCACCCCGAGCACTGAGCACCCAGCACCCTGAGTACTGAGAACAGATCACCCTGAGTACTGAGCACCCAGCACCCTGAGTACTGAGCCCCCAGCACCCTGAGTACTGAGCACCCAGCAACCCGAGCACTGAGCACCCAGCACCCCGAGAATGAGCACCCAGCACCCTGAGTACTGAGAACCGAGCACCCTGAGTACTGAGCACGCAGCACCCTGAGTACTGAGCCCCAGGCACCCTGAGCACTGAGCACCCAGCACACCGAGCACTGAGCACCCAGCACCCCGAGAATGAGCACCCAGCACCCTGAGTACTGAGCACCCAGCACCCCGAGCACGGAGCACCCAGGACCCCGAGCACTGAGTACTGAGCACCCAGCACCCTGAGTACTGAGCACCGAGCTCCCCGAGCACTGAGCACCCAGCACCCTGAGCACTGAGCACCCAGCACACTGAGCACTGAGCACCCAGCACCCTGAGTACTGAGCACCCAGCACCCTGAGCACTGAGCACCCTGCACCCTGAGTACTGAGCACCCAGCACGCTGAGTACTGAGCACTCAGCACCCTGAGCACTGAGCACAATGCACCCTGAGTACTGAGCACCCAGCACGCTGAGTACTGAGCACCCAGCACCCTGAGCACTGAGCACCCAGCACCCTGAGCACGGAGCACCCAGCACCCTGAGCACTGAGCACCCAGCACCCTGAGTACTGAGCACCCAGCACGCTGAGTACTGAGCACTCAGCACCCTGAGCACTGAGCACCCAGCACCCTGAGTACTGAGCACTGAGCACCCAGCACCCCTAGCACTGAGCACCCAGCACCCTGTGTACTGAGAACTGAGCACCCTGAGTAATAAGCACCCAGCACCCTGAGTACTGAGCACCCAGGACCCTGAGCACTGAGCACCGAGCACCCCGAGCACTGAGCACCCAGCACCCTGAGCACTCAGCACCCATCACCCCGATCACTGAGCACCCAGAACCCTGAGCACTGAGCACCCAGCACCCTGAGCACTGAGCACCCAGCACCCAGAGCACTGAGCACCCAGCACCCTGAGCACTGAGCACCCAGCACCCTGAGTACTGAGCACCCAGCACCCTGAGTACTGAGCACCCAGACCCCGAGCACTGAGGACCCAGCACCCCTAGCACTGTGCACCCAGCACCCTGAGTACTGAGAACCCAGCACCCTGAGTACTGAGCACCCAGCACCCTGAGCACTGAGCACCCAGCAGCCCGAGCACTGAGCACCCAGCATCCTGAGCACTGGGCACTGAGCACCCAGCACCCCGAGTACTAAGCACCCAGCACCCTGAGTACTGAGCACCCAGCACCCTGAGTAATGAGCACCCAGCACACCGAGCACTGAGCACCCAGCACCCTGAGCACTGAGCACCCAACACCCTGAGTACTGAGCATCAAGCACGCTGAGCACTGAGCACCCAGCACCCTGAGCACTGAGCACCCAGCACCCTGAGCACTGAGCACTCAGCACCTTGAGTACTGAGCACCGACCACCCTGAGTACTGAGCACCCAGCACCATGAGTACTGAGCACCAAGCACCCTGAGTACTGAGTACTGAGCACCCAGCACCCTGAGCACTGAGCACCAAGCACCCTGAGTAATGAGCACTGAGCACTGACCACCCTGAGCACTGAGCACCCAGCACCCTGAGCACTGAGCACCCAGCATCCTGAGCACTGAGTACTGAGCACCCAGCACCCTGAGCACTGAGCAGCCAGCACCCTGAGCACTGAGCACCAAGCACCCTGAGTACTGAGCACCCAGCACCCCAAACACTGAGCACCGAGCACCCTGAGAACTGAGCACCGAGCACCCTGAGTACTGAGCACCCAGCACCATGAGTACTGAGCCCCGAGCACCCAGAGTACTGAGCAACCTGAGTACTGAGCACCCAGTACCCCGAGAATGAGCACCCAGCACCATGAGTACTGAGCACCGAGCACCATGAGCACTGAGCACCCAGCACCCTGAGTTCTGAGCACCCAGCACCCTGAGTACTGAGCACCCAGCACCATGAGTACTGAGTCCCGAGCACCCAGAGTACTGAGCAACCTGAGTACTGAGCACCCAGTACCCCGAGAATGAGCACCCAGCACCATGAGTACTGAGCACCGAGCACCCTGAGTTCTGTGCACCCAGCACCCTGAGCACTGAGCACACAGAGTACTGAGCAACCAGCACCGTGAGCACTGAGCACCCAGCACCCCGAGCACTGAGCACCCAGCACCCGACCACTGAGCACTGAGCACCCTGAGCACTGAGGACCCAGCACCCCGAGCACTGAGCACCCAGCACCCTGAGTACTGAGCACCCAGCACCCTGAGCACTGAGGACCCAGCATCCCGAGCACTGAGCACCCAGCACGCTGAGTACTGAGCACTGAGCACCCAGCACCCTGAGTACTGAGCACCCAGCACCCTGAGTACTGAGCACCCAGCACCACAAGCACTGAGCACTGAGCAACCTGAGTACTGAGCACTGAGCACCCTTAGTACTGAGCACCGAGCACCCTGAGTACTGAGCACCCAGCACCCCGAGCACTGAGCACTGAGCAACCTGAGTGCTGAGCAACAAGCACCCCGAGTACTGAGCACTGAGCACCCTGAGTACTGAGCACCCAGCACCCTGAGCACTGAGCACCCAGCACCCTGAGTACTGAGCACTGAGAACCCTGAGTACTGAACACCGAGCACCCTGAGTACTGAGCACCCAGCACCCTGAGCACTGAGCACGGAGCACCCCGAGGACTGAGCACCCAGCACCCTGAGCACTGAGCACCCAGCACCCTGTGTACTGAGCACTGAGCACCCTGAGTACTAAGCACCCAGCACCCTGAGTACTGAGCACCCAGGACCCTGAGCACTGAGCACCGAGCACCCCGAGCACTGAGCACCCAGCACCCTGAGCACTCAGCACCCATCACCCCGATCACTGAGCACCCAGCACCCTGAGCACTGAGCACCCAGCACCCTGAGCACTGAGCACCCAGCACCCAGAGCACTGAGCACCCAGCACCCTGAGCACTGAGCACCCAGCACCCTGAGTACTGAGCACCCAGCACCCTGAGTACTGAGCACCCAGACCCCGAGCACTGAGGACCCAGCACCCCTAGCACTGTGCACCCAGCACCCTGAGTACTGAGAACCCAGCACCCTGAGTACTGAGCACCCAGCACCCTGAGCACTGAGCACCCAGCAGCCCGAGCACTGAGCACCCAGCATCCTGAGCACTGGGCACTGAGCTCCCAGCACCCCGAGTACTAAGCACCCAGCACCCTGAGTACTTAGCACCCAGCACCCTGAGTAATGAGCACCCAGCACCCCGAGCACTGAGCACCCAGCACCCTGAGCACTGAGCACCCAACACCCTGAGTACTGAGCATCAAGCACGCTGAGCACTGAGCACCCAGCACCCTGAGCACTGAGCACCCAGCACCCTGAGCACTGAGCACTCAGCACCTTGAGTACTGAGCACCGAGCAACTCGAGCACTGAGCACCGGGTAACCCGAGCACTGAGCACCCAGCACCCTGAGTACTGAGCACCAAGCACCCTGAGTACTGAGCACTGAGCACTGACCACCCTGAGAACTGAGCACCCAGCACCCTGAGCACTGAGCACCCAGCATCCTGAGCACTGAGTACTGAGCACCCAGCACCCTGAGCACTGAGCAGCCAGCACCCTGAGCACTGAGCACCAAGCACCCTGAGTACTGAGCACCCAGCACCCCAAACACTGAGCACCGAGCACCCTGAGAACTGAGCACCGAGCACCCTGAGTACTGAGCACCCAGCACCATGAGTACTGAGCCCCGAGCACGCAGAGTACTGAGCAACCTGAGTACTGAGCACCCAGTACCCCGAGAATGAGCACCCAGCACCATGAGTACTGAGCACCGAGCACCCTGAGCACTGAGCACCCAGCACCCTGAGTACTGAGCACCAAGCACCCTGAGTTCTGAGCACCCAGCACCCTGAGTACTGAGCACCCAGCACCATGAGTACTGAGCCCCGAGCACCCAGAGTACTGAGCAACCTGAGTACTGAGCACCCAGTACCCCGAGAATGAGCACCCAGCACCATGAGTACTGAGCACCGAGCACCCTGAGTTCTGAGCACCCAGCACCCTGAGCACTGAGCACACAGAGTACTGAGCAACCAGCACCGTGAGCACTGAGCACCCAGCACCCCGAGCACTGAGCACCCAGCACCCCGACCACTGAGCACTGAGCCCCCTGAGCACTGAGGGCCCAGCACCCTGAGTACTGAGCACCCAGCACCCTGAGCACTGAGGACCCAGCATCCCGAGCACTGAGCACCCAGCACGCTGAGTACTGAGCACTGAGCACCCAGCACCCTGAGTACTGAGCACCCAGCACCCTGAGTACTGAGCACCCAGCACCCCAAGCACTGAGCACTGAGCAACCTGAGTACTGAGCACTGAGCACCCTTAGTACTGAGCACCGAGCACCCTGAGTACTGAGCACCCAGCACCCCGAGCACTGAGCACTGAGCAACCTGAGTGCTGAGCAACAAGCACCCCGAGTACTGAGCACTGAGCACCCTGAGTACTGAGCACCCAGCACCCTGAGCACTGAGCACCCAGCACCCTGAGTACTGAGCACGGAGAACCCTGAGTACTGAACACCGAGCACCCTGAGTACTGAGCACCCAGCACCCTGATCACTGAGCACGGAGCACCCCGAGGACTGAGCACCCAGCACCCTGAGCACTGAGCACCCAGCAACTTGAGTACTGAGCACCGAGCACCCCGAGCACTGAGCACCCAGCACCCTGAGTACTGAGCACCCAGCACCCTGAGCACTGAGCACGGAGCACCCCGAGGACTGAGCACCCAGCACCCTGAGCACTGAGCACCCAGCACCCTGAGCACTGAGCACCCTGAGCACTGAGGACCCTGAGCACTGAGCACTGAGCACCCAGCACCCTGACTACTGAGCACCCAACACTCTGAGCACTGAGCACCCAGCACGCTGAGTACTGAGCACTGAGCACACAGCACCCTGAGTACTGAGCACCCAGCACCCCGAGCACTGAGCACCCAGCGCCCCGAGCACTGAGCACCCATCACCCCGAGCACTGAGCACTGAGCACACTGAGCACTGAGCACCCAGCACCATGGGTACTGAGAACCCTGAGTACTGAGCACCGAGCACACTGAGTACTGAGCACCCAGCCCCCTGAGCACTGAGCACGGAGCACCCCGAGGACTGAGCACCCCCACCCTGAGCACTGAGCACCCAGCACCTTGAGTACTGAGCACCGAGCACCCCGAGCACTGAGCACCCAGCACCCTGAGTACTGAGCACCCAACACCCAGAGTACTGAGCACCCAGCACCCTGAGTACTGAGCACCCAGCACCCTGAGCACTGAGCACTGAGCACCCAGCACCCTGAGCACTGAGCACTGACCATCCAGCACCCCGAGCACTGAGCACCCAGCACCCCGAGCACTGAGCACCCAGCGCCCTGAGCACTGAGCACCCAGCACCCTGAGCACTGAGCACCCAGCACCCTGAGTACTGAGCACCCAGCACCATGAGTACTGAGCACCCAGCACCCTGAGTACTGAGCACCGAGCACCCCGAGCACTGAGCACCCAGCACCCTGAGCACTGAGCACCCTGAGGACTGAGCACCCAGCACCCTGAGCACCGAGCACCCCGAGCACTGAGCACCCAGCACCCTGAGCACTGAGCACCCTGAGCACTGAGCACCCAGCACACCGAGCACTGAGCACCCAGCACCCTGAGTACTGAGCACCCATCACCCTGAGCACTGAGCACCCAGCACCCTGAGTACTGAGCACCCTGAGTACTGAGCACAGATCACCCTGAGCACTGAGCACCCAGCACCCTGAGTACTGAGCACCCAGCACCCTGAGCACTGAGCACCCAGCACCCTGAGCACTGAGCAAACAGCACCCTGAGTACTGAGCACCCAGAACCCTGAGTACTGAGTACAAAGCACCCTGAGCACTGAGCACCCAGCACCCTGAGTACTGAGCACCGAGCACACTAAGTACTGAGCACCAAGCACCCTGAGTACTGAGCACCCAGCACCCTGAGCACTGAGCACCCAGCACCCTGAGTACTGAGCACCCAGCACCCTGAGTACTGAGCACCCAGCACCCTGAGTACTGAGCACCCAGCACCCTGAGTACTGAGCACCCAGCACCCTGAGTACTGAGCACCGAGCACCCCGAGCACTGAGCAACCAGCACCCTGAGTACTGAGCACTGAGCACCCTGAGTACTGAGCACCGAACACCCTGAGTACTGAGCACCCAGCACCCTGAGGACTGAGCACCCAGCACCCTGAACACTGAGCACCCAGCACCCTGAGTACTGAGCCCCCAGCACCCTGAGTACTGAGCACCCAGCACCCTGAGCACTGAGCACCCAGCACCCCGAGCACTGAGCACCCAGCACCCCGAGCACTGAGCACCCAGCACCCCGAGCACTGAGCACCCAGCACCCTGAGCACTGAGCACCCAGCACCCTGAGCACTGAGCACCCAGCACCCTGAGTACTGAGTACTCAGCACCCTGAGCACTGAGCACCCAGCACCCTGAGTACTGATCACAGAGCACCCCGAGCACTGAGCACCCAGCACGCTGAGTACTGAGCACCCAGCACCCTGAGTACTGAGCACCCAGCACCCTGAGTACTGAGCACCCAGCACCCTGAGCACTGAGCACAAAGCACGCTGAGTACTGAGCAATGAGCACCCGGAGTACTGAGCACCGAGGACCCTGAGAACTGAGCACCCAGCACGCTGAGTACTGAGCACCCAGCACCCTGAGTATTGAGCACCCAGCACCCTGAGTACTGAGCACCTAGCACCCTGAGTACTGAGCACCCAGCACCCTGAGCACTGAGCAGCCAGCACCCTCAGCACTGAGCACCCAGCACCCCGAGCACTGAGCACCCAGCACCCTGAGCACTGAGCACCCAGCACCCCGAGTACTGAGCACCCAGCACCCCGAGTACTGAGCACCGAGCACCCCGAGCACTGAGCACCCAGCACCCTGAGTACTGAGCACCCAGTACCCTGAGTACTGAGCACCCCGTGTACTGAGCACCCAGCACCCCGAGCACTGAGCACCCAGCACCCTGAGTACTGAGAACAGATCACCCTGAGTACTGAGCACCCAGCACCCTGAGTACTGAGCCCCCAGCACCCTGAGTACTGAGCACCCAGCAACCCGAGCACTGAGCACCCAGCACCCCGAGAATGAGCACCCAGCACCCTGAGTACTGAGAACCGAGAACCCTGAGTACTGAGCACGCAGCACCCTGAGTACTGAGCCCCCAGCACCCTGAGCACTGAGCACCCAGCACACCGAGCACTGAGCACCCAGCACCCCGAGAATGAGCACCCAGCACCCTGAGTACTGAGCACCTAGCACCCCGAGCACGGAGCACCCAGGACCCCGAGCACTGAGTACTGAGCACCCAGCACCCTGAGTACTGTGCACCGAGCTCCCCGAGCACTGAGCACCCAGCACCCTGAGCACTGAGCACCCAGCACACTGAGCACTGAGCACCCAGCACCCTGAGTACTGAGCACCCAGCACCCTGAGCACTGAGCACCCAGCACCCTGAGTACTGAGCACCCAGCACGCTGAGTACTGAGCACTCAGCACCCTGAGCACTGAGCACCCTGCACCCTGAGTACTGAGCACCCAGCACGCTGAGTACTGAGCACCCAGCACCCTGAGCACTGAGCACCCAGCACCCTGAGCACGGAGCACCCAGCACCCTGAGCACTGAGCACCCAGCACCCTGAGTACTGAGCACTGAGCACCCAGCACCCCTAGCACTGAGCACCCAGCACCCTGTGTACTGAGAACTGAGCACCCTGAGTACTAAGCACCCAGCACCCTGAGTACTGAGCACCCAGGACCCTGAGCACTGAGCACCGAGCACCCCAAGCACTGAGCACCCAGCACCCTGAGCACTCAGCACCCATCACCCCGATCACTGAGCACCCAGCACCCTGAGCACTGAGCACCCAGCACCCTGAGCACTGAGCACCCAGCACCCAGAGCACTGAGCACCCAGCACCCTGAGCACTGAGCACCCTGCACCCTGAGTACTGAGCACCCAGCACCCTGAGTACTGAGCACCCAGACCCCGAGCACTGAGGACCCAGCACCCCTAGCACTGTGCACCCAGCACCCTGAGTACTGAGAACCCAGCACCCTGAGTACTGAGCACCCAGCACCCTGAGCACTGAGCACCCAGCAGCCCGAGCACTGAGCACCCAGCATCCTGAGCACTGGGCACTGAGCACCCAGCACCCCGAGTACTAAGCACCCAGCACCCTGAGTACTGAGCACCCAGCACCCTGAGTAATGAGCACCCAGCACACCGAGCACTGAGCACCCAGCACCCTTAGCACTGAGCACCCAACACCCTGAGTACTGAGCATCAAGCACGCTGAGCACTGAGCACCCAGCACCCTGAGCACTGAGCACCCAGCACCCGGAGCACTGAGCACTCAGCACCTTGAGTACTGAGCACCGAGCACCCTGAGTACTGAGCACCCAGCACCATGAGTACTGAGCACCAAGCACCCTGAGTACTGAGTACTGAGCACCCAGCACCCTGAGCACTGAGCACCAAGCACCCTGAGTACTGAGCACTGAGCACTGACCACCCTGAGCACTGAGCACCCAGCACCCTGAGCACTGAGCACCCAGCATCCTGAGCACTGAGTACTGAGCACCCAGCACCCTGAGCACTGAGCAGCCAGAACCCTGAGCACTGAGCACCAAGCACCCTGAGTACTGAGCACCCAGCACCCCAAACACTGAGCACCGAGCACCCTGAGAACTGAGCACCGAGCACCCTGAGTACTGAGCACCCAGCACCATGAGTACTGAGCCCCGAGCACCCAGAGTACTGAGCAACCTGAGTACTGAGCACCCAGTACCCCGAGAATGAGCACCCAGCACCATGAGTACTGAGCACCGAGCACCCTGAGCACTGAGCACCCAGCACCCTGAGTACTGAGCACCAACCACCCTGAGTTCTGAGCACCCAGCACCCTGAGTACTGAGCACCCAGCACCATGAGTACTGAGCCCCGAGCACCCAGAGTACTGAGCAACCTGAGTACTGAGCACCCAGTACCCCGAGAATGAGCACCCAGCACCATGAGTACGGAGCACCGAGCACCCTGAGTTCTGTGCACCCAGCACCCTGAGCACTGAGCACACAGAGTACTGAGCAACCAGCACCGTGAGCACTGAGCACCCAGCACCCCGAGCACTGAGCACCCAGCACCCGACCACTGAGCACTGAGCACCCTGAGCACTGAGGACCCAGCACCCGGAGCACTGAGCACCCAGCACCCTGAGTACTGAGCACCCAGCACCCTGAGCACTGAGGACCCAGCATCCCGAGCACTGAGCACCCAGCAACCTGAGTACTGAGCACTGAGCACCCTTAGTACTGAGCACCGAGCACCCCGAGCACTGAGCACTGAGCAACCTGAGTGCTGAGCAACAAGCACCCCGAGTACTGAGCACTGAGCACCCTGAGTACTGAGCACCCAGCACACTGAGCACTGAGCACCCAGCACCCAGAGTACTGAGCACTGAGCACCCTTAGTACTGAGCACCGAGCACCCTGAGTACTGAGCACCCAGCACCCCGAGCACTGAGCACTGAGCAACCTGAGTACTGAGCACCCAGCACCCTGAGCACTGAGCACGGAGCACCCCGAGGACTGAGCACCCAGCACACTGAGCACTGAGCACCCAGCACCCTGTGTACTGAGCACTGAGCACCCTGAGTACTAAGCACCCAGCACCCTGAGTACTGAGCACCCAGGACCCTGAGCACTGAGCACCGAGCACCCCGAGCACTGAGCACCCAGCACCCTGAGCACTCAGCACCCATCACCCCGATCACTGAGCACCCAGCACCCTGAGCACTGAGCACCCAGCACCCTGAGCACTGAGCACCCAGCACCCAGAGCACTGAGCACCCAGCACGCTGAGCACTGAGCACCCAGCACCCTGAGTACTGAGCACCCAGCACCCTGAGTACTGAGCACCCAGACCCCGAGCACTGAGGACCCAGCACCCCTAGCACTGTGCACCCAGCACCCTGAGTACTGAGAACCCAGCACCCTGAGTACTGAGCACCCAGCACCCTGAGCACTGAGCACCCAGCAGCCCGAGCACTGAGCACCCAGCATCCTGAGCACTGGGCACTGAGCACCCAGCACCCCGAGTACTAAGCACCCAGCACCCTGAGTACTGAGCACCCAGCACCCTGAGTAATGAGCACCCAGCACCCCGAGCACTGAGCACCCAGCACCCTGAGCACTGAGCACCCAACACCCTGAGTACTGAGCATCAAGCACGCTGAGCACTGAGCACCCAGCACCCTGAGCACTGAGCACCCAGCACCCTGAGCACTGAGCACTCAGCACCTTGAGTACTGAGCACCGAGCAACCCGAGCACTGAGCACCGGGTAACCCGAGCACTGAGCACCCAGCACCCTGAGTACTGAGCACCAAGCACCCTGAGTACTGAGCACTGAGCACTGACCACCCTGAGCACTGAGCACCCAGCACCCTGAGCACTGAGCACCCAGCATCCTGAGCACTGAGTACTGAGCACCCAGCACCCTGAGCACTAAGCAGCCAGCACCCTGAGCACTGAGCACCAAGCACCCTGAGTACTGAGCACCCAGCACCCCAAACACTGAGCACCGAGCACCCTGAGAACTGAGCACCGAGCACCCTGAGTACTGAGCACCCAGCACCATGAGTACTGAGCCCCGAGCACGCAGAGTACTGAGCAACCTGAGTACTGAGCACCCAGTACCCCGAGAATGAGCACCCAGCACCATGAGTACTGAGCACCGAGCTCCCTGAGCACTGAGCACCCAGCACCCTGAGTACTGAGCACCAAGCACCCTGAGTTCTGAGCACCCAGCACCCTGAGTACTGAGCACCCAGCACCATGAGTACTGAGCCCCGAGCACCCAGAGTACTGAGCAACCTGAGTACTGAGCACCCAGTACCCCGAGAATGAGCACCCAGCACCATGAGTACTGAGCACCGAGCACCCTGAGTTCTGAGCACCCAGCACCCTGAGCACTGAGCACACAGAGTACTGAGCAACCAGCACCGTGAGCACTGAGCACCCAGCACCCCGAGCACTGAGCACCCAGCACCCCGACCACTGAGCACTGAGCCCCCTGAGAACTGAGGACCCAGCACCCCGAGCACTGAGCACCCAGCACCCTGAGTACTGAGCACCCAGCACCCTGAGCACTGAGGACCCAGCATCCCGAGCACTGAGCACCCAGCACGCTGAGTACTGAGCACTGAGCACCCAGCACCCTGAGTACTGAGCACCCAGCACCCTGAGTACTGAGCACCCAGCACCCCAAGCACTGAGCACTGAGCAACCTGAGTACTGAGCACTGAGCACCCTTAGTACTGAGCACCGAGCACCCTGAGTACTGAGCACCCAGCACCCCGAGCACTGAGCACTGAGCAACCTGAGTGCTGAGCAACAAGCACCCCGAGTACTGAGCACTGAGCACCCTGAGTACTGAGCACCCAGCACCCTGAGCACTGAGCACCCAGCACCCTGAGTACTGAGCACGGAGAACCCTGAGTACTGAACACCGAGCACCCTGAGTACTGAGCACCCAGCACCCTGATCACTGAGCACGGAGCACCCCGAGGACTGAGCACCCAGCACCCTGAGCACTGAGCACCCAGCACCTTGAGTACTGAGCACCGAGCACCCCGAGCACTGAGCACCCAGCACCCTGAGTACTGAGCACCCAGCACCCTGAGCACTGAGCACGGAGCTCCCCGAGGACTGAGCACCCAGCACCCTGAGCACTGAGCACCCAGCACCTTTAGTGCTGAGCACCGAGCACCCCGAGCACTGAGCACCCAGGACCCTGAGCACTGAGCACCCAGCACCCCGAGAACTGAGCACCCAGCACCCTGAGTACTGAGCACCCAACACCCAGAGTACTGAGCACCCAGCACCCTGAGAACTGAGCACCCAGCACCCTGAGTACTGAGCAACCAGCACCCTGAGTACTGAGCACCCAGCACCCTGAGCACTGAGCACTGAGCACCCAGCACCTTGAGCACTGAGCACTGACCACCCAGCACCCCGAGCACTGAGCACCCAGCACCCCGAGCACTGAGCACCCAGCGCCTTGAGCACTGAGCACCCAGCACCCTGAGCACTGAGCACCCAGTCCCCTGAGTACTGAGCACCCAGCACCATGAGTACTGAGCACCCAGCACCCTGAGTACTGAGCAGTCAGCACCCTGAGTACTGAGCACCGAGCACCCCGAGCACTGAGCACCCAGCACCCTGAGCACTGAGCACCCTGAGGACTGAGCACCCAGCACCCTGAGCACTGAGCACCCAGCACCCTGAGTACGGAGCACCGATCACCCTAAGCACTGAGCACCCAGCACCCCGAGCACTGAGCACCCAGCACCCTGAGTACTGAGCACCCAGCACCCTGAGCACTGGGCACCCAGCACCCTGAGTACTGAGCACCCTGAGTACTGAGCACCGATCACCCTGAGCACTGAGCACCCAGCACCCTGAGTACTGAGCACCCAGCACCCTGAGCACTGAGCACCCAGCACCCTGAGCACTGAGCATGCAGCACCCTGAGTACTGAGCACCCAGCACCCTGAGTACTGAGTACCCAGCACCCTGCGCACTGAGCACCCAGCACCCTGAGTACTGAGCACCGAGCACCCTGAGTACTGAGCACCCAGCACCCTGAGTACTGAGCACCCACCACCCTGAGCACTGAGCACCCAGCATCCTGAGTACTGAGCACCCAGCACCCTGAGTACTGAGCACCCAGCACCCAGAGCACTGAGCACCCAGCACCCTGAGCACTCAGCACCCAGGACCCCGAGCACTGAGTATTGAGCACCCAGCACCCTGAGTACTGAGCACGCAGCACGCTGAGTACTGAGCACCCAGCACCCCGAGAACTGAGCACCCAGCACCATGAGTACTGAGCACCCAGCACCCTGAGTACTGAGCACTCAGCACCCTGAGTACTGAGCACCGAGCACCCCGAGCATTGAGCACCCATCACCCTGAGCACTGAGCACCCTGAGGACTGAGCACCCAGCACCCTGAGCACTGAGCACCCAGCAGCCTGAGTACTGAGCACCGATCACCCTGAGCACTGAGCACCCAGCACCCCGAGCACTGAGCACCCAGCACCCTGAGCACTGAGCACCCAGGACCCTGAGTACTGAGCACCCAGGACCCTGAGCACTGAGCACCCAGCACCCTGAGCACTCAGCAACCAGCACCCCTAGCACTGAGCACCCAGCACCCTGAGCACTGAGCACCCAGCACCCTGAGCACGGAGCACCCCGAGGACTGAGCACCCAGCACCCTGAGCACTGAGCACACAGCACCTTGAGTACTGAGCACCGAGCACCTCGAGCACTAAGCACCCAGCACCCTGAGTACTGAGCACCCAGCACCCTGAGCACTGAGCACCCAGCACCCTGAGCACTGAGCACCCAGCACCCCGAGCACGGAGCACAAAGCACCCTGAGAACTGAGCACCCAACACCCAGAGTACTGAGCACCCAGCACCCTGAGCACTGAGCACCCAGCACCCTGAGTACTGAGCACCCAGCACCCTGAGTACTGAACACCCAGCACCCTGAGCACTGAGCACCCTGAGCACTGAGTACTGAGCAATGAGCACCCTGAGCACTGAGCACCCGGCACGCCGAGTACTGAGCACCCAGCACCCCGAGAACTGAGCACCCAGCGCCCCGAGCACTGAGCACACAGCACCCCGAGCACTGAGCACTGAGCACCCTGAGCACTGAGCACCCAGCACCCCGAGTACTGAGCACTGAGCACCCTGAGTACTGAGCACCAAGCAACCCGAGTACTGAGCACTGAGCACCCTGAGTACTGAGCACCCAGCACCCCGAGCACTGAGCACCCAGCACCCTGAGCACTGAGGACCCAGCACCCCGAGCACTGAGCACCCAGCACCCTGAGTACTGAGCACCCAGCACCCTGAGCACTGAGGACCCAGCACCCCGAGCACTGAGCACCCAGCACGCTGAGTACTGAGTACTGAGCACCCAGCACCCTGAGTACTGAGCACCCAGCACCCTGAGTACTGAGCACCCAGCACCCCAAGCACTGAGCAACCTGAGTACTGAGCACCCTGAGTACTGAGCACCCAGGACCCTGAGCACTGAGCACCGAGCACCCCGAGCACTGACCACCCAGCACCCTGAGCACTCCAGCACCCATCACCCACCGATCACTGAGCACCCAGCACCCTGAGCACTGAGCACCCAGCACCCTGAGCACTGAGCACCCAGCACCCAGAGCACTGAGCACCCAGCACCCTGAGCACTGAGCACCCAGCACCCTGAGTACTGAGCACCCAGCACCCTGAGTACTGAGCACCCAGCACCTTGAGTACTCCGAGCACGCCCGAGCACTGAGCACCCAGCACCCTGAGTACTGAGCACCCAGCACCCTGAGCACTGAGCACCCAGCACCCAGAGCACTGAGCACCAGCACCCTGAGCACTGAGCACCCAGCACCCTGAGTACTGAGCACCCAGCACCCTGAGCACTGAGCACCCAGCACCTTGAGTACTGAGCACCGAGCACCCCGAGCACTGAGCACCCAGCACCCTGAGTACTGAGCACCCAGCACCCTGAGCACTGAGCACGGAGCACCCCGAGGACTGAGCACCCAGCACCCTGAGTACTGAGCACCCAGCACCTTTAGTACTGAGCACCGAGCACCCCGAGCACTGAGCACCCAGGACCCTGAGCACTGAGCACCCAGCACCCCGAGAACTGAGCACCCAGCACCCTGAGTACTGAGCACCCCAACACCCAGAGTACTGAGCACCCAGCACCCTGAGAACTGAGCACCCAGCACCCTGAGTACTGAGCAACCAGCACCCTGAGCACTGAGCACCCAGCACCTTGAGCACTGAGCACTGACCACCCAGCACCCCGAGCACTGAGCACCCAGCACCCCGAGCACTGAGCACCCAGCGCCTTGAGCACTGAGCACCCAGCACCCTGAGCACTGAGCACCCAGTCCCCTGAGTACTGAGCACCCAGCACCATGAGTACTGAGCACCCAGCACCCTGAGTACTGAGCAGTCAGCACCCTGAGTACTGAGCACCGAGCACCCCGAGCACTGAGCACCCAGCACCCTGAGCACTGAGCACCCTGAGGACTGAGCACCCAGCACCCTGAGCACTGAGCACCCAGCACCCTGAGTACGGAGCACCGATCACCCTAAGCACTGAGCACCCAGCACCCCGAGCACTGAGCACCCAGCACCCTGAGTACTGAGCACCCAGCACCCTGAGCACTGGGCACCCAGCACCCTGAGTACTGAGCACCCCTGAGTACTGAGCACCGATCACCCTGAGCACTGAGCACCCAGCACCCTGAGTACTGAGCACCCAGCACCCTGAGCACTGAGCACCCAGCACCCTGAGCACTGAGCATGCAGCACCCTGAGTACTGAGCACCCAGCACCCTGAGTACTGAGTACCCAGCACCCTGCGCACTGAGCACCCAGCACCCTGAGTACTGAGCACCGAGCACCCTGAGTACTGAGCACCCAGCACCCTGAGTACTGAGCACCCCACCACCCTGAGCTCTGAGCACCCAGCATCCTGAGTACTGAGCACCCAGCACCCTGAGTACTGAGCACCCAGCACCCAGAGCACTGAGCACCCAGCACCCTGAGCACTCAGCACCCAGGACCCCGAGCACTGAGTATTGAGCACCCAGCACCCTGAGTACTGAGCACGCAGCACGCTGAGTACTGAGCACCCAGCACCCCGAGAACTGAGCACCCAGCACCATGAGTACTGAGCACCCAGCACCCTGAGTACTGAGCACTCAGCACCCTGAGTACTGAGCACCGAGCACCCCGAGCATGAGCACCC
>NW_024543942.1:0-29430 GCF_018167655.1 Microtus oregoni
CTCAGGGTGCTGTATGTTCAGTGTTCAGGGTGCTGGGTGCTCAGTACTCAGGGTGCTCGGTGCTTAGTACTCAGGGTGCTGGGTGCTCAGTACTCCGGGTGCTGGGTGCTCAGTGCTCGGTGTGCTCGGTGCTCAGTACTCAGTGCTCAGGGTGCTCAGTGCTCAGTGCTCAGGGTGCTGGGTGTTCAGTACTCAGGGTGCTCGGTGCTCAGTGCTCAGGGTGCTGGGTGCTCAGTACTCAGGGTGCTGGGTGCTCAGTACTCAGGGTGCTGGGTGCTCATTTCTCAGGGTGCTGGGTACTCAGTGCTCAGGGTGCTCGGTGCTCAGTACTCGGGGTGCTGGGTGCTCATTCTCGGGGTGCTGGGTGCTCAGTGCTCAGGGTGCTGGGTGCTCAGTACTCAGGGTGCTGGGTGCTCAGTGCTCAGGTTGCTGGGTTCTCAGTACTCAGGCTGCTGGGTGCTCAGTGCTCAGGGTGCTGTGTGCTCAGTACTCAGGGTGCTGGGTGCTCAGTGCTCAGGGTGCTGGGTGCTCAGTACTCAGGGTGCTGGGAGCTCAGTGCTCAGGGTGATCGGTGCTCAGTACTCAGGGTGCTCAGTACTCAGGGTACTGGGTGCTCAGTGCTCGGGGTGCTGGGAGCTCAGTAATCAGGGTGCTGGGTGCTCAGTGCTCGGGGTGCTGGCTGCTCAGTGCTCAGGGTGATCGGTGCTCAGTACTCAGGGTGCTGGGTGCTCAGTGCTCGGGGTGCTGGGTGTTCAGTCCACAGGGTGCTCAGTGATCAGGTTGCTGGGTGCTCAGTGCTCGGGGGTGCTGGGTGTTCAGTGCTCGGGGTGCTGGGTGCTCAGTGCTCAGGGTGCTGGGTGCTCAGTGCTCAGTGCTCAGGGTGCTGGTTGCTCAGTACTCAGGGTGCTGGGTGCTCAGTACTCAGGGTGCTGGGTGCTCAGTGCTCAGGGTGCTAGGTGCTCAGTACTCAAGGTGCTGGGTGATCAGTGCTCGGGGGTGCTGGGTGCTCAGTGCTCAGGGTGCTGGGTGCTCAGTGCTCAGGGTGCTGGGTGCTCAGTACTCAGGGTGCTGGGTGCTCAGTGCTCGGGGTGCTCGGTGCTCAGTACTCAAGGTGCTGGGTGCTCAGTGCTCAGGGTGCTGGGTGCTCAGTGCTCAGGGTGCTCAGTGCTCAGTGCTCAGGGTGCTGGGTGTTCAGTACTCAGGGTGCTGGGTGCTCAGTACTCAGGGTGCTGGGAGCTCAGTGCTCAGGGTGCTGGGTGCTCAGTGCTCGGGGTGATCGGTGCTCAGTACTCAGGGTGCTGGGTGCTCAGTGCTCGGGGGTGCTCGGAGATCAGTACTCAGGGTGCTGGGTGCTCAGTGCTCGGGGTGATCGGTGCTCAGTACTCAGGTTGCTGGGTGCTCAGTGCTCGGGGGTGCTCGGTGCTCAGTACGTTGGGGTGCTCAGTGCTCAGGGTGCTGGGTGCTCAGTGCTCGGGGTGATCGGTGCTCAGTACTCAGGGTGCTGGGTGCTCAGTACTCGGGGTGCTGGGTGCTCAGTACTCGGGTTGCTGGGTGCTCAGTACTCAGGGTGCTGGGTGCTCTGTACTCGGGAGCTGGGTGCTCAGTGCTCAGGGTGCTGGGTGCTCAGTGCTCGGTGTGCTGGGTGCTCAGTGCTCAGTACTCAGGGTGCTGGGTGCTCAGTGCTCAGTACTCAGGGTGCTGGGTGCTCAGTGCTCAGGGTGCTGTGTGCTCAGTGCTCAGGGTACTGGGTGCTCAGTGCTCAGGGTGCTGGGTACTCAGTGCTCAGGGTGCTGGGTGCTCAGTACTCAGGGTGCTGGGTGCTCAGTACTCAGGGTGCTGGGTGATCAGTGCTCGGGGTGCTGGGTGCTCAGTGCTCGGGTTGCTGGGTGCTCAGTGCTCGGGGTGCTCGGTGCTCAGTACTCAGGGTGCTGGGTGCTCAGTGCTCGAGGTGCTCAGTACTCAGGGTGCTGTATGTTCAGTGTTCAGGGTGCTGGGTGCTCAGTACTCAGGGTGCTCGGTGCTTAGTACTCAGGGTGCTGGGTGCTCAGTACTCCGGGTGCTGGGTGCTCAGTGCTCGGTGTGCTCGGTGCTCAGTACTCAGTGCTCAGGGTGCTCAGTGCTCAGTGCTCAGGGTGCTGGGTGTTCAGTACTCAGGGTGCTGGGTGCTCTGTACTCAGGGGGCTGGGTGCTCAGTACTCGGGGTGCTCGGTGCTCAGTGCTCAGGGTGCTGGGTGCTCAGTACTCAGGGTGCTGAGTGCTCAGTCCTCAGGGTGCTGGGTGCTCATTGCTCAGGGTGCTGGGTACTCAGTGCTCAGGGTGCTCGGTGCTCAGTACTCGGGGTGCTGGGTGCTCATTCTCGGGGTGCTGGGTGCTCAGTGCTCAGGGTGCTGGGTGCTCAGTGCTCAGGTTGCTGGGTTCTCAGTACTCAGGCTGCTGGGTGCTCAGTGCTCAGGGTGCTGTGTGCTCAGTACTCGGGTGCTGGGTGCTCAGTGCTCAGGGTGCTGGGTGCTCAGTGCTCGGGGTGCTGGGTGCTCAGTGCTCAGTACTCAGGGTGCTGGGTGCTCAGTACTCGGGGTGCTAGGTGCTCAGTGCTCAGTACTCAGGGTGCTGGGTGCTCAGTGCTCAGGGTGCTGGGTGTTCACTGCTCAGGGTGCTGGGTGCTCAGTGCTCAGGGTGCTGGGTACTCAGTGCTCAGGGTACTGGGTGCTCAGTACTCAGGGTGCTGGGTGCTCAGTGCTCAGGGTGCTGGGTGCTCAGTGCTCGGGGTGCTGGGTGCTCAGTGCTCGGGGTGCTGGGTGCTCAGTGCTCGGGGTGCTCGGTGCTCAGTACTCAGGGTGCTGGGTGCTCAGTGCTCGAGGTGCTCAGTACTCAGGGTGCTGTATGTTCAGTGTTCAGGGTGCTGGGTGCTCAGTACTCAGGGTGCTCGGTGCTTAGTACTCAGGGTGCTGGGTGCTCAGTACTCCGGGTGCTGGGTGCTCAGTGCTCGGTGTGCTCGGTGCTCAGTACTCAGTGCTCAGGGTGCTCAGTGCTCAGTGCTCAGGGTGCTGGGTGTTCAGTACTCAGGGTGCTCGGTGCTCAGTGCTCAGGGTGCTGGGTGCTCAGTACTCAGGGTGCTGGGTGCTCAGTACTCAGGGTGCTGGGTGCTCATTTCTCAGGGTGCTGGGGTACTCAGTGCTCAGGGGTGCTCGGTGCTCAGTACTCGGGGTGCTGGGTGCTCATTCTCGGGGTGCTGGGTGCTCAGTGCTCAGGGTGCTGGGTGCTCAGTACTCAGGGTGCTGGGTGCTCAGTGCTCAGGTTGCTGGGTTCTCAGTACTCAGGCTGCTGGGTGCTCAGTGCTCAGGGTGCTGTGTGCTCAGTACTCAGGGTGCTGGGTGCTCAGTGCTCAGGGTGCTGGGGTGCTCAGTACTCAGGGTGCTGGGAGCTCAGTGCTCAGGGTGATCGGTGCTCAGTACTCAGGGTGCTCAGTACTCAGGGTACTGGGTGCTCAGTGCTCGGGGTGCTGGGAGCTCAGTAATCAGGGTGCTGGGTGCTCAGTGCTCGGGGTGCTGGCTGCTCAGTGCTCAGGGTGATCGGTGCTCAGTACTCAGGGTGCTGGGTGCTCAGTGCTCGGGGTGCTGGGTGTTCAGTCCACAGGGTGCTCAGTGATCAGGTTGCTGGGTGCTCAGTGCTCGGGGTGCTGGGTGTTCAGTGCTCGGGGTGCTGGGTGCTCAGTGCTCAGGGTGCTGGGTGCTCAGTGCTCAGTGCTCAGGGTGCTGGTTGCTCAGTACTCAGGGTGCTGGGTGCTCAGTACTCAGGGTGCTGGGTGCTCAGTGCTCAGGGTGCTAGGTGCTCAGTACTCAAGGTGCTGGGTGATCAGTGCTCGGGGTGCTGGGTGCTCAGTGCTCAGGGTGCTGGGTGCTCAGTGCTCAGGGTGCTGGGTGCTCAGTACTCAGGGTGCTGGGTGCTCAGTGCTCGGGGGTGCTCGGTGCTCAGTACTCAAGGTGCTGGGTGCTCAGTGCTCAGGGTGCTGGGTGCTCAGTGCTCAGGGTGCTCAGTGCTCAGTGCTCAGGGTGCTGGGTGTTCAGTACTCAGGGTGCTGGGTGCTCAGTACTCAGGGTGCTGGGAGCTCAGTGCTCAGGGTGCTGGGTGCTCAGTGCTCGGGGTGATCGGTGCTCAGTA
Organism: Microtus oregoni; assembly: GCF_018167655.1. Lineage (NCBI taxonomy): Eukaryota > Metazoa > Chordata > Mammalia > Rodentia > Cricetidae > Microtus > Microtus oregoni. Next base: position 4,159 of record NW_024543942.1, read on the forward strand.
CTCAGGGTGCTGGGTGCTCAGTGCTCGGGGTGCTCGGAGATCAGTACTCAGGGTGCTGGGTGCTCAGTGCTCGGGGTGATCGGTGCTCAGTACTCAGGTTGCTGGGTGCTCAGTGCTCGGGGGTGCTCGGTGCTCAGTACGTTGGGTGCTCAGTGCTCAGGGTGCTGGGTGCTCAGTGCTCGGGGTGATCGGTGCTCAGTACTCAGGGTGCTGGGTGCTCAGTACTCGGGGTGCTGGGTGCTCAGTACTCGGGTTGCTGGGTGCTCAGTACTCAGGGTGCTGGGTGCTCTGTACTCGGGAGCTGGGTGCTCAGTGCTCAGGGTGCTGGGTGCTCAGTGCTCGGGTGTGCTGGGTGCTCAGTGCTCAGTACTCAGGGTGCTGGGTGCTCAGTGCTCAGTACTCAGGGTGCTGGGTGCTCAGTGCTCAGGGTGCTGTGTGCTCAGTGCTCAGGGTACTGGGTGCTCAGTGCTCAGGGTGCTGGGTACTCAGTGCTCAGGGTGCTGGGTGCTCAGTACTCAGGGTGCTGGGTGCTCAGTACTCAGGGTGCTGGGTGATCAGTGCTCGGGGTGCTGGGTGCTCAGTGCTCGGGTTGCTGGGTGCTCAGTGCTCGGGGTGCTCGGTGCTCAGTACTCAGGGTGCTGGGTGCTCAGTGCTCGAGGTGCTCAGTACTCAGGGTGCTGTATGTTCAGTGTTCAGGGTGCTGGGTGCTCAGTACTCAGGGTGCTCGGTGCTTAGTACTCAGGGTGCTGGGTGCTCAGTACTCCGGGTGCTGGGTGCTCAGTGCTCGGTGTGCTCGGTGCTCAGTACTCAGTGCTCAGGGTGCTCAGTGCTCAGTGCTCAGGGTGCTGGGTGTTCAGTACTCAGGGTGCTGGGTGCTCTGTACTCAGGGGGCTGGGTGCTCAGTACTCGGGGTGCTCGGTGCTCAGTGCTCAGGGTGCTGGGTGCTCAGTACTCAGGGTGCTGAGTGCTCAGTCCTCAGGGTGCTGGGTGCTCATTGCTCAGGGTGCTGGGTACTCAGTGCTCAGGGTGCTCGGTGCTCAGTACTCGGGGTGCTGGGTGCTCATTCTCGGGGGTGCTGGGTGCTCAGTGCTCAGGGTGCTGGGTGCTCAGTGCTCAGGTTGCTGGGTTCTCAGTACTCAGGCTGCTGGGTGCTCAGTGCTCAGGGTGCTGTGTGCTCAGTACTCAGGGTGCTGGGTGCTCAGTGCTCAGGGTGCTGGGTGCTCAGTACTCAGGGTGCTGGGAGCTCAGTGCTCAGGGTGATCGGTGCTCAGTACTCAGGGTGCTCAGTACTCAGGGTACTAGGTGCTCAGTGCTCGGGGTGCTGGGAGCTCAGTAATCAGGGTGCTGGGTGCTCAGTGCTCGGGGTGCTGGGTGCTCAGTGCTCAGGGTGATCGGTGCTCAGTACTCAGGGTGCTGGGTGCTCAGTGCTCGGGGTGCTGGGTGTTCAGTCCACAGGGTGCTCAGTGATCAGGTTGCTGGGTGCTCAGTGCTCGGGGTGCTGGGTGTTCAGTGCTCGGGGTGCTGGGTGCTCAGTGCTCAGGGTGCTGGGTGCTCAGTGCTCAGTGCTCAGGGTGCTGGTTGCTCAGTACTCAGGGTGCTGGGTGCTCAGTACTCAGGGTGCTGGGTGCTCAGTGCTCAGGGTGCTGGGTGCTCAGTGCTCGCTGTGCTCGGTGCTCAGTACTCAAGGTGCTGGGTGCTCAGTGCTCAGGGTGCTGGGTGCTCAGTGCTCAGGGTGCTCAGTGCTCAGTGCTCAGGGTGCTGGGTGTTCAGTACTCAGGGTGCTGGGTGCTCAGTACTCAGGGTGCTGGGTGCTCAGTGCTCAGGGTGCTGGGTGCTCAGTACGTTGGGTGCTCACTACTCAGGGTGCTGGGTGCTCAGTGCTCAGGGTGCTGGGTGCTCAGTACTCAGTGCTCAGGGTGCTCAGTGCTCAGTGCTCAGGGTGCTGGGTGTTCAGTACTCAGGGTGCTGGGTGCTCAGTACTCAGGGGGCTGGGTGCTCAGTACTCGGGGTGCTCGGTGCTCAGTGCTCAGGGTGCTGGGTGCTCAGAACTCAGGGTGCTGGGTGCTCAGTACTCAGGGTGCTGGGTGCTCATTGCTCAGGGTGCTGGGTACTCAGTGCTCAGGGTGCTCGGTGCTCAGTACTCGGGGTGCTGGGTGCTCATTCTCGGGGTGCTGGGTGCTCAGTGCTCAGGGTGCTGGGTGCTCAGTACTCAGGGTGCTGGGTGCTCAGTGCTCAGGTTGCTGGGTTCTCAGTACTCAGGGTGCTGGGTGCTCAGGGTGCTCGGTGCTCAGTACTCGGGGTGCTGGGTGCTCAGTGCTCAGGGTGCTGGGTGCTCAGTACTCAGGGTGTTTGGTGCTCAGTTCTCTGGGTGCTGTGTGCTCAGTACTCATGTAGCTGGGTGCTCAGTACTCAGGGTGCTGGGTGCTCAGTACTCGGGTGCTGGGTGCTCAGTGCTCAGGGTGCTGGGTGCTCAGTGCTCGGGGTGCTGGGTGCTCAGTGCTCAGTACTCAGGGTGCTGGGTGCTCAGTACTCGGGGTGCTAGGTGCTCAGTGCTCAGTACTCAGGGTGCTGGGTGCTCAGTGCTCAGGGTGCTGGGTGTTCACTGCTCAGGGTGCTGGGTGCTCAGTGCTCAGGGTGCTGGGTACTCAGTGCTCAGGGTACTGGGTGCTCAGTACTCAGGGTGCTGGGTGCTCAGTGCTCAGGGTGCTGGGTGCTCAGTGCTCGGGGTGCTGGGTGCTCAGTGCTCGGGGTGCTGGGTGCTCAGTGCTCGGGGTGCTCGGTGCTCAGTACTCAGGGTGCTGGGTGCTCAGTGCTCGAGGTGCTCAGTACTCAGGGTGCTGTATGTTCAGTGTTCAGGGTGCTGGGTGCTCAGTACTCAGGGTGCTCGGTGCTTAGTACTCAGGGTGCTGGGTGCTCAGTACTCCGGGTGCTGGGTGCTCAGTGCTCGGTGTGCTCGGTGCTCAGTACTCAGTGCTCAGGGTGCTCAGTGCTCAGTGCTCAGGGTGCTGGGTGTTCAGTACTCAGGGTGCTCGGTGCTCAGTGCTCAGGGTGCTGGGTGCTCAGTACTCAGGGTGCTGGGTGCTCAGTACTCAGGGTGCTGGGTGCTCATTTCTCAGGGTGCTGGGTACTCAGTGCTCAGGGTGCTCGGTGCTCAGTACTCGGGGTGCTGGGTGCTCATTCTCGGGGTGCTGGGTGCTCAGTGCTCAGGGTGCTGGGTGCTCAGTACTCAGGGTGCTGGGTGCTCAGTGCTCAGGTTGCTGGGTTCTCAGTACTCAGGCTGCTGGGTGCTCAGTGCTCAGGGTGCTGGGTGCTCAGTGCTCGCTGTGCTCGGTGCTCAGTACTCAAGGTGCTGGGTGCTCAGTGCTCAGGGTGCTGGGTGCTCAGTGCTCAGGGTGCTCAGTGCTCAGTGCTCAGGGTGCTGGGTGTTCAGTACTCAGGGTGCTGGGTGCTCAGTACTCAGGGTGCTGGGTGCTCAGTGCTCAGGGTGCTGGGTGCTCAGTACGTTGGGTGCTCACTACTCAGGGTGCTGGGTGCTCAGTGCTCAGGGTGCTGGGTGCTCAGTACTCAGTGCTCAGGGTGCTCAGTGCTCAGTGCTCAGGGTGCTGGGTGTTCAGTACTCAGGGTGCTGGGTGCTCAGTACTCAGGGGGCTGGGTGCTCAGTACTCGGGGTGCTCGGTGCTCAGTGCTCAGGGTGCTGGGTGCTCAGTACTCAGGGTGCTGGGTGCTCAGTACTCAGGGTGCTGGGTGCTCATTGCTCAGGGTGCTGGGTACTCAGTGCTCAGGGTGCTCGGTGCTCAGTACTCGGGGTGCTGGGTGCTCATTCTCGGGGTGCTGGGTGCTCAGTGCTCAGGGTGCTGGGTGCTCAGTACTCAGGGTGCTGGGTGCTCAGTGCTCAGGTTGCTGGGTTCTCAGTACTCAGGGTGCTGGGTGCTCTGGGTGCTCGGTGCTCAGTACTCGGGGTGCTGGGTGCTCAGTGCTCAGGGTGCTGGGTGCTCAGTACTCAGGGTGTTTGGTGCTCAGTTCTCTGGGTGCTGTGTGCTCAGTACTCATGTAGCTGGGTGCTCAGTACTCAGGGTGCTGGGTGCTCAGTACTCGGGTGCTGGGTGCTCAGTGCTCAGGGTGCTGGGTGCTCAGTGCTCGGGGTGCTGGGTGCTCAGTGCTCAGTACTCAGGGTGCTGGGTGCTCAGTACTCGGGGTGCTAGGTGCTCAGTGCTCAGTACTCAGGGTGCTGGGTGCTCAGTGCTCAGGGTGCTGGGTGTTCACTGCTCAGGGTGCTGGGTGCTCAGTGCTCAGGGTGCTGGGTACTCAGTGCTCAGGGTACTGGGTGCTCAGTACTCAGGGTGCTGGGAGCTCAGTGCTCAGGGTGCTGGGTGCTCAGTGCTCGGGGTGCTGGGTGCTCAGTGCTCGGGGTGCTGGGTGCTCAGTGCTCGGGGTGCTCGGTGCTCAGTACTCAGGGTGCTGGGTGCTCAGTGCACGAGGTGCTCAGTACTCAGGGTGCTGTATGTTCAGTGTTCAGGGTGCTGGGTGCTCAGTACTCAGGGTGCTCGGTGCTTAGTACTCAGGGTGCTGGGTGCTCAGTACTCCGGGTGCTGGGTGCTCAGTGCTCGGTGTGCTCGGTGCTCAGTACTCAGTGCTCAGGGTGCTCAGTGCTCAGTGCTCAGGGTGCTGGGTGTTCAGTACTCAGGGTGCTCGGTGCTCAGTGCTCAGGGTGCTGGGTGCTCAGTACTCAGGGTGCTGGGTGCTCAGTACTCAGGGTGCTGGGTGCTCATTTCTCAGGGTGCTGGGTACTCAGTGCTCAGGGTGCTCGGTGCTCAGTACTCGGGGTGCTGGGTGCTCATTCTCGGGGTGCTGGGTGCTCAGTGCTCAGGGTGCTGGGTGCTCAGTACTCAGGGTGCTGGGTGCTCAGTGCTCAGGTTGCTGGGTTCTCAGTACTCAGGCTGCTGGGTGCTCAGTGCTCAGGGTGCTGTGTGCTCAGTACTCAGGGTGCTGGGTGCTCAGTGCTCAGGGTGCTGGGTGCTCAGTACTCAGGGTGCTGGGAGCTCAGTGCTCAGGGTGATCGGTGCTCAGTACTCAGGGTGCTCAGTACTCAGGGTACTGGGTGCTCAGTGCTCGGGGTGCTGGGAGCTCAGTAATCAGGGTGCTGGGTGCTCAGTGCTCGGGGTGCTGGCTGCTCAGTGCTCAGGGTGATCGGTGCTCAGTACTCAGGGTGCTGGGTGCTCAGTGCTCGGGGTGCTGGGTGTTCAGTCCACAGGGTGCTCAGTGATCAGGTTGCTGGGTGCTCAGTGCTCGGGGTGCTGGGTGTTCAGTGCTCGGGTTGCTGGGTGCTCAGTGCTCAGGGTGCTGGGTGCTCAGTGCTCAGTGCTCAGGGTGCTGGTTGCTCAGTACTCAGGGTGCTGGGTGCTCAGTACTCAGGGTGCTGGGTGCTCAGTGCTCAGGGTGCTAGGTGCTCAGTACTCAAGGTGCTGGGTGATCAGTGCTCGGGGTGCTGGGTGCTCAGTGCTCAGGGTGCTGGGTGCTCAGTGCTCAGGGTGCTGGGTGCTCAGTACTCAGGGTGCTGGGTGCTCAGTGCTCGGGGTGCTCGGTGCTCAGTACTCAAGGTGCTGGGTGCTCAGTGCTCAGGGTGCTGGGTGCTCAGTGCTCAGGGTGCTCAGTGCTCAGTGCTCAGGGTGCTGGGTGTTCAGTACTCAGGGTGCTGGGTGCTCAGTACTCAGGGTGCTGGGTGCTCAGTGCTCAGGGTGCTGGGTGCTCAGTGCTCGGGGTGATCGGTGCTCAGTACTCAGGGTGCTGGGTGCTCAGTGCTCGGGGTGCTCGGAGCTCAGTACTCAGGGTGCTGGGTGCTCAGTGCTCGGGGTGATCGGTGCTCAGTACTCAGGTTGCTGGGTGCTCAGTGCTCGGGGTGCTCGGTGCTCAGTACGTTGGGTGCTCAGTGCTCAGGGTGCTGGGTGCTCAGTGCTCGGGGTGATCGGTGCTCAGTACTCAGGGTGCTGGGTGCTCAGTACTCGGGGTGCTGGGTGCTCAGTACTCGGGTTGCTGGGTGCTCAGTACTCAGGGTGCTGGGTGCTCTGTACTCGGGAGCTGGGTGCTCAGTGCTCAGGGTGCTGGGTGCTCAGTGCTCGGTGTGCTGGGTGCTCAGTGCTCAGTACTCAGGGTGCTGGGTGCTCAGTGCTCAGTACTCAGGGTGCTGGGTGCTCAGTGCTCAGGGTGCTGTGTGCTCAGTGCTCAGGGTACTGGGTGCTCAGTGCTCAGGGTGCTGGGTACTCAGTGCTCAGGGTGCTGGGTGCTCAGTACTCAGGGTGCTGGGTGCTCAGTACTCAGGGTGCTGGGTGATCAGTGCTCGGGGTGCTGGGTGCTCAGTGCTCGGGGTGCTGGGTGCTCAGTGCTCGGGGTGCTCGGTGCTCAGTACTCAGGGTGCTGGGTGCTCAGTGCTCGAGGTGCTCAGTACTCAGGGTGCTGTATGTTCAGTGTTCAGGGTGCTGGGTGCTCAGTACTCAGGGTGCTCGGTGCTTAGTACTCAGGGTGCTGGGTGCTCAGTACTCCGGGTGCTGGGTGCTCAGTGCTCGGTGTGCTCGGTGCTCAGTACTCAGTGCTCAGGGTGCTCAGTGCTCAGTGCTCAGGGTGCTGGGTGTTCAGTACTCAGGGTGCTGGGTGCTCTGTACTCAGGGGGCTGGGTGCTCAGTACTCGGGGTGCTCGGTGCTCAGTGCTCAGGGTGCTGGGTGCTCAGTACTCAGGGTGCTGAGTGCTCAGTCCTCAGGGTGCTGGGTGCTCATTGCTCAGGGTGCTGGGTACTCAGTGCTCAGGGTGCTCGGTGCTCAGTACTCGGGGTGCTGGGTGCTCATTCTCGGGGTGCTGGGTGCTCAGTGCTCAGGGTGCTGGGTGCTCAGTGCTCAGGTTGCTGGGTTCTCAGTACTCAGGCTGCTGGGTGCTCAGTGCTCAGGGTGCTGTGTGCTCAGTACTCAGGGTGCTGGGTGCTCAGTGCTCAGGGTGCTGGGTGCTCAGTACTCAGGGTGCTGGGAGCTCAGTGCTCAGGGTGATCGGTGCTCAGTACTCAGGGTGCTCAGTACTCAGGGTACTGGGTGCTCAGTGCTCGGGGTGCTGGGAGCTCAGTAATCAGGGTGCTGGGTGCTCAGTGCTCGGGGTGCTGGGTGCTCAGTGCTCAGGGTGATCGGTGCTCAGTACTCAGGGTGCTGGGTGCTCAGTGCTCGGGGTGCTGGGTGTTCAGTCCACAGGGTGCTCAGTGATCAGGTTGCTGGGTGCTCAGTGCTCGGGGTGCTGGGTGTTCAGTGCTCGGGGTGCTGGGTGCTCAGTGCTCAGGGTGCTGGGTGCTCAGTGCTCAGTGCTCAGGGTGCTGGTTGCTCAGTACTCAGGGTGCTGGGTGCTCAGTACTCAGGGTGCTGGGTGCTCAGTGCTCAGGGTGCTGGGTGCTCAGTGCTCGCTGTGCTCGGTGCTCAGTACTCAAGGTGCTGGGTGCTCAGTGCTCAGGGTGCTGGGTGCTCAGTGCTCAGGGTGCTCAGTGCTCAGTGCTCAGGGTGCTGGGTGTTCAGTACTCAGGGTGCTGGGTGCTCAGTACTCAGGGTGCTGGGTGCTCAGTGCTCAGGGTGCTGGGTGCTCAGTGCTCGGGGTGATCGGTGCTCAGTACTCAGGGTGCTGGGTGCTCAGTGCTCGGGGTGCTCGGAGCTCAGTACTCAGGGTGCTGGGTGCTCAGTGCTCGGGGTGATCGGTGCTCAGTACTCAGGGTGCTGGGTGCTTAGTGCTCGGGGTGCTCGGTGCTCAGTACGTTGGGTGCTCACTACTCAGGGTGCTGGGTGCTCAGTGCTCAGGGTGCTGGGTGCTCAGTACTCCGGGTGCTGGGTGCTCAGTGCTCGGTGTGCTCGGTGCTCAGTACTCAGTGCTCAGGGTGCTCAGTGCTCAGTGCTCAGGGTGCTGGGTGTTCAGTACTCAGGGTGCTGGGTGCTCAGTACTCAGGGGGCTGGGTGCTCAGTACTCGGGGTGCTCGGTGCTCAGTGCTCAGGGTGCTGGGTGCTCAGTACTCAGGGTGCTGGGTGCTCAGTACTCAGGGTGCTGGGTGCTCAGTGCTCAGGGTGCTGGGTACTCAGTGCTCAGGGTGCTCGGTGCTCAGTACTCGGGGTGCTGGGTGCTCATTCTCGGGGTGCTGGGTGCTCAGTGCTCAGGGTGCTGGGTGCTCAGTACTCAGGGTGCTGGGTGCTCAGTGCTCAGGTTGCTGGGTTCTCAGTACTCAGGCTGCTGGGTGCTCAGTGCTCAGGGTGCTGTGTGCTCAGTACTCAGGGTGCTGGGTGCTCAGTGCTCAGGGTGCTGGGTGCTCAGTACTCAGGGTGCTGGGAGCTCAGTGCTCAGGGTGATCGGTGCTCAGTACTCAGGGTGCTCAGTACTCAGGGTACTGGGTGCTCAGTGCTCGGGGTGCTGGGAGCTCAGTAATCAGGGTGCTGGGTGCTCAGTGCTCGGGGTGCTGGGTGCTCAGTGCTCAGGGTGATCGGTGCTCAGTACTCAGGGTGCTGGGTGCTCAGTGCTCGGGGTGCTGGGTGTTCAGTCCACAGGGTGCTCAGTGATCAGGTTGCTGGGTGCTCAGTGCTCGGGGTGCTGGGTGTTCAGTGCTCAGGGTGCTGGGTGCTCAGTGCTCAGGGTGCTGGGTGCTCAGTGCTCAGTGCTCAGGGTGCTGGTTGCTCAGTACTCAGGGTGCTGGGTGCTCAGTACTCAGGGTGCTGGGTGCTCAGTGCTCAGGGTGCTAGGTGCTCAGTACTCAAGGTGCTGGGTGATCAGTGCTCGGGGGTGCTGGGTGCTCAGTGCTCAGGGTGCTGGGTGCTCAGTGCTCAGGGTGCTGGGTGCTCAGTACTCAGGGTGCTGGGTGCTCAGTGCTCGGGGTGCTCGGTGCTCAGTACTCAAGGTGCTGGGTGCTCAGTGCTCAGGGTGCTGGGTGCTCAGTGCTCAGGGTGCTCAGTGCTCAGTGCTCAGGGTGCTGGGTGTTCAGTACTCAGGGTGCTGGGTGCTCAGTACTCAGGGTGCTGGGTGCTCAGTGCTCAGGGTGCTGGGTGCTCAGTGCTCGGGGTGATCGGTGCTCAGTACTCAGGGTGCTGGGTGCTCAGTGCTCGGGGTGCTCGGAGCTCAGTACTCAGGGTGCTGGGTGCTCAGTGCTCGGGGTGATCGGTGCTCAGTACTCAGGGTGCTGGGTGCTCAGTGCTCGGGGTGCTCGGTGCTCAGTACGTTGGGTGCTCACTACTCAGGGTGCTGGGTGCTCAGTGCTCAGGGTGCTGGGTGCTCAGTGCTCAGGGTGCTGGGTGCTCAGTGCTCAGGGTGCTGGGTGCTCAGTACTCAGGGTGCTGGGTGCTCAGTGCTCGGGGTGCTGGGTGCTCAGTGCTCGGGGTGCTGAGTGCTCAGTACTCAGGGTGCTGGGTGCTCAGTACTCGGGGTGCTGGGTGCTCAGTACTCGGGTTGCTGGGTGCTCAGTACTCAGGGTGCTGGGTGCTCTGTACTCGGGAGCTGGGTGCTCAGTGCTCAGGGTGCTGGGTGCTCAGTGCTCGGTGTGCTGGGTGCTCAGTGCTCAGTACTCAGGGTGCTGGGTGCTCAGTGCTCAGTACTCAGGGTGCTGGTTGCTCAGTGCTCAGGGTGCTGTGTGCTCAGTGCTCAGGGTACTGGGTGCTCAGTGCTCAGGGTGCTGGGTACTCAGTGCTCAGGGTGCTGGGTGCTCAGTACTCAGGGTGCTGGGTGCTCAGTACTCAGGGTGCTGGGTGCTCAGTGCTCGGGGTGCTGGGTGCTCAGTGCTCGGGGTGCTGGGTGCTCAGTGCTCGGGGTGCTCGGTGCTCAGTACTCAGGGTGCTGGGTGCTCAGTGCTCGAGGTGCTCAGTACTCAGGGTGCTGTATGTTCAGTGTTCAGGCTGCTGGGTGCTCAGTACTCAGGGTGCTCGGTGCTTAGTACTCAGGGTGCTAGGTGCTCAGTACTCCGGGTGCTGGGTGCTCAGTGCTCGGTGTGCTCGGTGCTCAGTACTCAGTGCTCAGGGTGCTCAGTGCTCAGTGCTCAGGGTGCTGGGTGTTCAGTACTCAGGGTGCTGGGTGCTCTGTACTCAGGGGGCTGGGTGCTCAGGACTCGGGGTGCTCGGTGCTCAGTGCTCAGGGTGCTGGGTGCTCAGTACTCAGGGTGCTGAGTGCTCAGTCCTCAGGGTGCTGGGTGCTCATTGCTCAGGGTGCTGGGTACTCAGTGCTCAGGGTGCTCGGTGCTCAGTACTCGGGGTGCTGGGTGCTCATTCTCGGGGTGCTGGGTGCTCAGTGCTCAGGGTGCTGGGTGCTCAGTACTCAGGGTGCTGGGTGCTCAGTGCTCAGGTTGCTGGGTTCTCAGTACTCAGGCTGCTGGGTGCTCAGTGCTCAGGGTGCTGTGTGCTCAGTACTCAGGGTGCTGGGTGCTCAGTGCTCAGGGTGCTGGGTGCTCAGTACTCAGGGTGCTGGGAGCTCAGTGCTCAGGGTGATCGGTGCTCAGTACTCAGGGTGCTCAGTACTCAGGGTACTGGGTGCTCAGTGCTCGGGGTGCTGGGAGCTCAGTAATCAGGGTGCTGGGTGCTCAGTGCTCGGGGTGCTGGGTGCTCAGTGCTCAGGGTGATCGGTGCTCAGTACTCAGGGTGCTGGGTGCTCAGTGCTCGGGGTGCTGGGTGTTCAGTCCACAGGGTGCTCAGTGATCAGGTTGCTGAGTGCTCAGTGCTCGGGGTGCTGGGTGTTCAGTGCTCAGGGTGCTGGGTGCTCAGTGCTCAGGGTGCTGGGTGCTCAGTGCTCAGTGCTCAGGGTGCTGGTTGCTCAGTACTCAGGGTGCTGGGTGCTCAGTACTCAGGGTGCTGGGTGCTCAGTGCTCAGGGTGCTGGGTGCTCAGTGCTCGCTGTGCTCGGTGCTCAGTACTCAAGGTGCTGGGTGCTCAGTGCTCAGGGTGCTGGGTGCTCAGTGCTCAGGGTGCTCAGTGCTCAGTGCTCAGGGTGCTGGGTGTTCAGTACTCAGGGTGCTGGGTGCTCAGTACTCAGGGTGCTGGGTGCTCAGTGCTCAGGGTGCTGGGTGCTCAGTGCTCGGGGTGATCGGTGCTCAGAACTCAGGGTGCTGGGTGCTCAGTGCTCGGGGTGCTCGGAGCTCAGTACTCAGGGTGCTGGGTGCTCAGTGCTCGGGGTGATCGGTGCTCAGTACTCAGGGTGCTGGGTGCTCAGTGCTCGGGGTGCTCGGTGCTCAGTACGTTGGGTGCTCACTACTCAGGGTGCTGGGTGCTCAGTGCTCAGGGTGCTGGGTGCTCAGTACTCCGGGTGCTGGGTGCTCAGTGCTCGGTGTGCTCGGTGCTCAGTACTCAGTGCTCAGGGTGCTCAGTGCTCAGTGCTCAGGGTGCTGGGTGTTCAATACTCAGGGTGCTGGGTGCTCAGTACTCAGGGGGCTGGGTGCTCAGTACTCGGGGTGCTCGGTGCTCAGTGCTCAGGGTGCTGGGTGCTCAGTACTCAGGGTGCTGGGTGCTCAGTACTCAGGGTGCTGGGTGCTCATTGCTCAGGGTGCTGGGTACTCAGTGCTCAGGGTGCTCGGTGCTCAGTACTCGGGGTGCTGGGTGCTCATTCTCGGGGTGCTGGGTGCTCAGTGCTCAGGGTGCTGGGTGCTCAGTACTCAGGGTGCTGGGTGCTCAGTGCTCAGGTTGCTGGGTTCTCAGTACTCAGGGTGCTGGGTGCTCAGGGTGCTCGGTGCTCAGTACTCGGGGTGCTGGGTGCTCAGTGCTCAGGGTGCTGGGTGCTCAGTACTCAGGGTGTTTGGTGCTCAGTTCTCTGGGTGCTGTGTGCTCAGTACTCATGTAGCTGGGTGCTCAGTACTCAGGGTGCTGGGTGCTCAGTACTCGGGTGCTGGGTGCTCAGTGCTCAGGGTGCTGGGTGCTCAGTGCTCGGGGTGCTGGGTGCTCAGTGCTCAGTACTCAGGGTGCTGGGTGCTCAGTACTCGGGGTGCTAGGTGCTCAGTGCTCAGTACTCAGGGTGCTGGGTGCTCAGTGTTCAGGGTGCTGGGTGTTCACTGCTCAGGGTGCTGGGTGCTCAGTGCTCAGGGTGCTGGGTACTCAGTGCTCAGGGTACTGGGTACTCAGTACTCAGGGTGCTGGGTGCTCAGTGCTCAGGGTGCTGGGTGCTCAGTGCTCGGGGTGCTGGGTGCTCAGTGCTCGGGGTGCTGGGTGCTCAGTGCTCGGGGTGCTTGGTGCTCAGTACTCAGGGTGCTGGGTGCTCAGTGCTCGAGGTGCTCAGTACTCAGGGTGCTGTATGTTCAGTGTTCAGGGTGCTGGGTGCTCAGTACTCAGGGTGCTCGGTGCTTAGTACTCAGGGTGCTGGGTGCTCAGTACTCCGGGTGCTGGGTGCTCAGTGCTCGGTGTGCTCGGTGCTCAGTACTCAGTGCTCAGGGTGCTCAGTGCTCAGTGCTCAGGGTGCTGGGTGTTCAGTACTCAGGGTGCTCAGTGCTCAGTGCTCAGGGTGCTGGGTGCTCAGTACTCAGGGTGCTGGGTGCTCAGTACTCAGGGTGCTGGGTGCTCAGTGCTCGGGGTGCTCGGTGCTCAGTGCTCAAGGTGCTGGGTGCTCAGTACTCAGGGTGCTCAATGCTCAGGGTGCTGGGTGCTCAGTACTCAGGGTGCTGGGTGCTCAGTGCTCAGGGTGCTCGGTGCTCAGTACGTTGGGTGCTCAGTACTCAGGGTGCTGGGGGCTCAGGGCTCAGGGTGCTGGGTGCTCAGTGCTCAGGGTGCTGGGTGCTCAGTACTCAGGGTGCTGGGTGCTCGGTGCTCAGTATGCTGGGTGCTCAGTACTCAGGGTGCTGGGTGCTCAGTGCTCGTGGTGCTCGGTGCTCAGTACGCTAGGTGCTCAGTACTCAGTGTGCTGGGTGCTCAGTACTCAGGGTGCAGGGTGCTCAGTACTCAGGGTGCTGGGTGCTTAGTACTCATGGTGCTGGGTGCTCAGTGCTCGGGGTGCTGGGTGCTCTGTGCTCAGTACTCAGGGTGCTGGGTGCTCAGTGCTCAGGGTGCTGGGTGCTCAGTACTCAGGGTGCTGGGTGCTCAGTACTCCGGGTGCTGGGTGCTCAGTTCTCTGGGTGCTCGGTGCTCAGTACTCAGGGCTCAGGGTGCTCAGTGCTCAGTGCTCAGGGTGCCGCGTGTTCAGTACTCAGGATGCTGGGTGCTCAGTGCTCAGGGTGCTGGGGGCTCAGTACTCAGGGTGCTGGGTGCTCAGTACTCAGGGTGCTGGGTGCTCAGTGCTCAGCGTGCTGGGTACTCAGTGCTCAGGGTGCTCGGTGCTCAGTACTCGGGGTGCTGGGTGCTCATTCTCGGGGTGCTGGGTGCTCAGTGCTCGGGGTGCTGGGTGCTCAGTACTCAGCGTGCTGGGTGCTCAGTGCTCAGGGTGCTGGGTGCTCAGTACTCAGGGTGATGGGTGCTCAGTGCTCAGGGTGCTGGGTGCTCAGTACTCAGGGTGATGGGTGCTCAGTGCTCAGGGTGCTGGGTGCTCAGTACTCAGGGTTCTGGGAGCTCATTGCTCAGGGTGATCGGTGCTCAGTACTCAGGGTGCTCAGTACTCAGGGTGCTGGGTGCTCAGTGCTCGGGGTGCTGGGTGCTCAGTACTCAGGGTGCTGTGTGCTCAGTGCTCGGGGTTCTGGGTGCTCAGTGCTCAGGGTGCTGGGTGCTCAGTCCTCAGGGTGCTCAGTGCTCAGGGTGCTGGGTGCTCAGTGCTCGGGGTGCTCGGTGCTCAGTACTCAGGGTGCTGAGTGCTCAGTACTCAGGGTGCTGGGTGCTCAGTACTCAGGGTGCTGGGTGCTCGGTGCTCAGTGTGCTGGGTGATCAGTGCTCAGTGTGCTGGGTGCTCAGTGATCAGGGTGCTGGGTGCTCAGTGCTCAGGATGCTGTTTGCTCAGTGCTCAGGGTGCTGGGTGCTCAGTACTCAGGGTGCTGGGTGCTTAGTGCTCCGTTTGCTAGGCGCCCAGTGCTCAGGGTGCTGGGTGCTCAGTGCGCGAGGCGCTCAGTACTCAGAGTGCTGTGTGTTCAGTGCTCAGGGTGCTGGGTGCTCAGTACTCAGGGTGCTCGGTGCTTAGTACTCATGGTGCTGGGTGCTCAGTACTCCGGGTGCTGGGTGCTCAGTGCTCGGGGTGCTCGGTGCTCAGTACGTTGGGTGCTCACTACTCAGGGTGCTGCGTGCTCAGTGCTCAGGGTGCTGGATGCTCAGTGCTCAGGATGCTGTTTGCTCAGTGCTCAGGGTGCTGGGTGCTCAGTACTCAGGGTGCTGGGTGCTCAGTACTCGGGGTGCTGGGTGCTCAGTATTCAGGGTGCTGGGTGCTCAGTACTCATTGTGCTGGGTGCTCAGTACTCGGGTGCTGGGTGCTCAGTGCTCAGGGTGCTGGGTGCTCAGTGCTCAGGATGCTGTTTGCTCAGTGCTCAGGGTGCTGGGTGCTCAGTACTCAGGGTGCTGGGTGCTCAGTGCTCGGGGTGCTCGGTGCCCAGTGCTCAGGGTGCTGGGTGCTCAGTGCGCCAGTTGCTCAGTACTCAGAGTGCTGTGTGTTCAGTTCTCAGGGTGCTGGGTGCTCAGTACTCAGGGTGCTCGGTGCTTAGTACTCATGGTGCTGGGTGCTCAGTACTCCGGGTGCTGGGTGCTCAGTGCTCGGGGTGCTCGGTGCTCAGTACGTTGGGTGCTCACTACTCAGGGTGCTGCGTGCTCAGTGCTCAGGGTGCTGGGTGCTCAGTGCTCAGGATGCTGTTTGCTCAGTGCTCAGGGTGCTGGGTGCTCAGTACTCAGGGTGCTGGGTGCTCAGTGCTCGGGGTTCTGGGTGCTCAGTTCTCAGGGTGCTGGGTGCTCAGTACTCAGGGTGCTGGGTGCTCAGTACTCGTGGTGCTGGGTGCTCAGTATTCAGGGTGCTGGGTGCTCAGTACTCATTGTGCTGGGTGATCAGTACTCGGGTGCTGGGTGCTCAGTGCTCGGGGTGCTGCGTGCTCAGTGCTCAGTACTCAGGGTCCTGGGTGCTCAGTACTCAGGGTGCTGTGTGCTCAGTGCTCAGGGTGCTGGGTGCTCAGTGCTCAGGGTGCTGGGTGCTCAGTGCTCAGGGTGCTGGGTGCTCAGTACTCAGGGTGCTGGGTGCTCAGTGCTCGGGGTGCTGGGTGCTCAGTGCTCAGGGTGCTGGGTGCTCAGTACTCAGGGTGTTGGGTGCTCAGTACTCAGGGTGCTGGGTGCTCAGTACTCAGGTAGCTGGGTGCTCAGTACTCAGGGTGCTGGGTGCTCAGTACTCGGGTGCTGGGTGCTCAGTGCTCAGGGTGCTGGGTGCTCAGTGCTCGGGTTCTGGGTGCTCAGTGCTCAGTACTCAGGGTGCTGGGTGCTCAGTGCTCAGGGTGCTGGGTGCTCACTGCTCAGGGTGCTGGGTGCTCAGTGCTCAGGGTGCTGGGTACTCAGTGCTCAGGGTACTGGGTGCTCAGTACTCAGGGTGCTGGGTGCTCAGTGCTCAGGATGCTGGGTGCTCACTGCTCAGGGTGCTGGGTGCTCAGTGCTCAGGGTGCTGGGTACTCAGTGCTCAGGGTACTGGGTGCTCAGTACTCAGGGTGCTGGGTGCTCAGCGCTCAGGGTGCTGGGTGCTCAGTGCTCGGGGTGCTGGGTGCTCAGTGCTCGGGGTGCTGGGTGCTGAGAGCTCGGGGTGCTCGGTGCTCAGTACTCAGGGTGCTGTATGTTCAGTGTTCAGGGTGCTGGGTGCTCAGTACTCAGGGTGCTCGGTGCTTAGTACTCAGGGTGCTGGGTGCTCAGTACTTCGGGTGCTGGGTGCTCAGTGCTCGGGGTGCTCGGTGCTCAGTACTCAGTGCTCAGGGTGCTCACTGCTCAGTGCTCAGAGTGCTGGGTGTTCAGTACTCAGGGTGCTGGGTGCTCAGTACTCAGGGGGCTGGGTGCTCAGTACTCTGGGTGCTCGGTGCTCAGTGCTCAGGGTGCTGGGTGCTCAGTATTCAGGGTGCTGGGTGCTCAGTACTGAGGGTGCTGGGTGCTCAGTGCTCAGGGTGCTGGGTACTCAGTGCTCAGGGTGCTCGGTGCTCAGTACTCGGGGTGCTGGGTGCTCATTCTCGGGGTGCTGGGTGCTCAGTGCTCAGGGTGCTGGGTGCTCAGTACTCAGGGTGCTGGGTGCTCAGTGCTCAGGGTGCTGGGTGCTCAGTACTCAGGGTGCTGGGTGCTCAGTGCTCAGGGTGCTGGGTGCTCAGTACTCAGGGTGCTGGGTGCTCAGTGCTCAGGGTGCTGGGTGCTCAGTACTCAGGGTGCTGGGAGCTCAGTGCTCAGGGTGATCGGTGCTCAGTACTCAGGGTGCTCAGTACTCAGGGTACTGGGTGCTCAGTGCTCGGGGTGCTGGGAGCTCAGTACTCAGGGTGCTGGGTGCTCAGTGCTCGGGGTGCTGGGTGCTCAGTGCTCAGGGTGATCGGTGCTCAGTACTCAGGGTGCTGGGTGCTCAGTGCTCAGGGTGCTGGGTGTTCAGTCCACAGGGTGCTCAGTGCTCAGGGTGCTGGGTGCACAGTGCTCGGGGTGCTGGGTGTTCAGTGCTCGGGGTGCTGGGTGCTCAGTGCTCAGGGTGCTGGGTGCTCAGTGCTCAGTGCTCAGGGTGCTGGTTGCTCAGTACTCAGGGTGCTGGGTGCTCAGTACTCAGGGTGCTGGGTGCTCAGTGCTCAGGGTGCTAGGTGCTCAGAACTCAGGGTGCTGGGTGATCAGTGCTCGGGGTGCTGGGTGCTCAGTGCTCTGGGTGCTGGGTGCTCAGTGCTCAGGGTGCTGGGTGCTCAGTACTCAGGGTGCTGGGTGCTCAGTGCTCAGGGTGCTGGGTGCTCAGTACTCAGGGTGCTGGGTGCTCAGTGCTCAGTGTGCTGGGTGCTCAGTGCTCAGGGTGCTCAGTGCTCAGGGTGCTGGGTGTTCAGTACTCAGGGTGCTGGGTGCTCAGTACTCAGGGTGCTGGGTGCTCAGTACTCAGGGTGCTGGGTGCTCAGTGCTCGGGGTGCTCGGTGCTCAGTACTCAGGGTGCTGGGTGCTCAGTACTCAGGGTGCTGGGTGCTCAGTGCTCAGGGTTCTGGGTGCTCAGTGCTCGGGGTGATCGGTGCTCAGTACTCAGGGTGCTGGGTGCTCAGTGCTCGGGGTGCTCGGAGCTCAGTACTCAGGGTGCTGGGTGCTCAGTGCTCGGGGTGATCGGTGCTCAGTACTCAGGGTGCTGGGTGCTCAGCGCTCGGGGTGCTCGGTGCTCAGTACGTTGGGTGCTCACTACTCAGGGTGCTGGGTGCTCAGTGCTCAGGGTGCTGGGTGCTCAGTGCTCAGGGTGCTGGGTGCTCAGTGCTCAGGGTGCTGGGTGCTCAGTACTCAGGGTGCTGGGTGCTCAGTGCTCGGGGTGCTGGGTGCTCAGTGCTCAGGGTGCTGGGTGCTCAGTACTCAGGGTGCTGGGTGCTCAGTACTCGGGGTGCTGGGTGCTCAGTACTCGGGGTGCTGGGTGCTCAGTACTCATGCTGCTGGGTGCTCTGTACTCGGGAGCTGGGTGCTCAGTGCTCAGGGTGCTGGGTGCTCAGTGCTCGGTGTGCTGGGTGCTCAGTGCTCAGTAATCAGGGTGCTGGGTGCTCAGTGCTCAGTACTCAGGGTGCTGGGTGCTCAGTGCTCAGGGTGCTGTGTGCTCAGTGCTCAGGGTGCTGGGTGCTCAGTGCTCAGGGTGCTGGGTGCTCAGTGCTCAGGGTGCTCGGTGCTTAGTACTCAGGGTGCTCGTTGCTCGGGATGCTGGGTGCTCAGTGCTCAGGTTGCTGGGTGCTCAGTGCTCGGGGTGCTGGGTGCTCAGTACTCGGGGTGCTCGGTGCTCAGTTCTCAGGGTGCTGGGTGCTCAGTGCTCGGGGTGCTGGGTCCTCAGTACTCAGGGTGCTGGGTGCTCGGTGCTCAGTACGCTGGGTGCCCCGTACTCAGGGTGCTGGCTGCTCAGTACACAGGGTGCTCGGTGCTCAGTACTCAGGGTGCTGGGTGCTCAGTGATCAGGGTGCTGGGTGCTCAGTGCTTGTGGTGCTGGGTGCTCAGTACTCAGGGTGCTCAGTGCTTGGGGTGTTGGGTGCTCAGTACTCAGGGTGCTGGGTGCTCAATGCTCAGGGTGCTGGGTGCTCAGTACTCAGGGTGCTGGGTGCTCAGTACTCAGGGTGCTGGGTGCTCAGTGCTCGGGGTGCGGGGTGCTTAGTGCTCGGGGTGCTGGGTGCTCAGTGCTCGGGGTGCTGGGTGCTCAGTGCTCGGGGTTCTGGGTCATCAGTGCTCGGGGCGACGGGTGCTCAGTGCTCGGGGTGCTGGGTGCTCAGTACTCAGGGTGCTCAGTACTCAGGCTGCTGGGTGCTCAGTGCTCAGGGTGCTGGGTGCTCAGTGCTCGGGGTGCTGGGTGCTCAGTGCTCGGGGTGCTGGGTGCTCAGTACTCAGGGTGCTGGGTGCTCAGTGCTCGGGGTGCTGGGTGCTCAGTACTCAGGGTGCTGGGTGCTCGGTGCTCAGTACGCTGGGTGCTCAGTACTCAGGGTGCTGGCTGCTCAGTACACAGGGTGCTCGGTGCTCAGTACTCAGGGTGCTGGGTGCTCAGTGCTCGGGGTGCTGGGTGCTCAGTACTCAGGGTGCTCATTGCTCAGGGTGATGGGTGCTCAGTACTCAGGGTGCTGGGTGCTCAGTACACACGGTGCTCAGTGCTCAGTACTCAGGGTGCTCAGTGCTCAGTACTCAGAGTGCTCAGTGCTCAGCGTGCTGGGTGCTCAGTGCTCGGGGTGCTGGGTGCTCAGTGCTCAGGGTGCTGGGTGCTCAGTACTCAGGGTGCTCAGTACTCAGGCTGCTGGGTGCTCAGTGCTCAGGGTGCTGGGTGCTCAGTGCTAAGTGTGCTGGGTGCTCAGTACTCAGGGTGTTGGGTGCTCGGTGCTCAGTACACAGGGTGCTGAGTGCTCAGTGCTCGGGGTGTTGGGTGCTCAGTGCTCAGGGTGCTGGGTGCTCAGTACACAGGGTGCTGAGTGCTCAGTGCTCGGGGTGTTGGGTGCTCAGTGCTCGGGGTGCTGGGTGCTCAGTGCTCAGGGTGCTGGGTGCTCAGTACTCAGGGTGCTCAGTACTCAGGCTGCTGGGTGCTCAGTGCTCGGGGTGCTGGGTGCTCAGTGCTCGGGGTGCTGGGTGCTCAGTGCTAGGTGTGCTGGGTGCTCAGTACTCGGGTTGCTCGGTGCTCAGTACTCAGGGTGCTGGGTGCTCAGTGCTCAGGGTGCTGGGTGCTCAGTACTCAGGGTGCTGGGTGCTCGGAGCTCAGTAAGCTGGGTGCTCAGTAATCAGGGTGCTGGCTGCTCAGTACTCAGGGTGCTCGGTGCTCAGTACTCAGGGTGCTGGGTGCTCAGTGCTCGGGGTGCTGGGTGCTCATTACTCAGGGTGCTGGGTGCTCAGTACTCAAGGTGCTCAGTGCTTGGGGTGCTGGGTGCTCAGTACTCAGGGTGCTCAGTGCTTGGGGTATTGGGTGCTCAGTACTCAGGGTGCTGTGTGCTCAGTGCTCAGGGTGCTGGGTGCTCAGTACTCAGGGTGCTGGGTCCTCAGTGCTCAGGGTGCTGGGTGCTCAGTGCTCAGGGTGCTGGGTGCTCAGTGCTCGGGGTGCTGGGTGCTCAGTGCTCGGGGTGCTGGGTGCTCAGTGCTCGGGGTGCTCGGTGCTCAGTGCTCGGGGTGCTGGGTGCTCAGTACTCGGGGTGCTCAGTGCTCAGTACTCAGGGTGCTGGGTGCTCAGTGCTCAGGGTGCTGGGTGCTCAGTGCTCGGGGTGCTGGCTGCTCGGTGCTCAGGTTGCTGGGTGCTCAGTACTCAGGGTGCTGGGTGCTCAGTACTCGGGGTGCTGGGTGCTCAGTACTCAGGGTGCTGGGTGCTCGGTGCTCAGGGTGCTGGGTCCTCAGTGCTCAGGGTGCTGGGTGCTCAGTGCTCAGGGTGCTCGGTGCTTAGTACTCAGGGTGCTCGTTGCTCAGGGTGCTGGGTGCTCAGTGCTCGGGCTGCTGGGTGCTCAGTGCTCGGGTTGCTGGGTGCTCAGTACTCGGGGTGCTCGGTGCTCAGTACTCAGGGTGCTGGGTTCTCAGTGCTCGGGGTGCTGGGTGCTCAGTACTCAGGGTGCTGGGTGCTCGGTGCTCAGTACGCTGGGTGCTCAGTACTCAGTGTGCTGGCTGCTCAGTACACAGGGTGCTCAGTGCTCAGTACTCAGGGTGCTGGGTGCTCAGTGCTCGGGGTGCTGTGTGCTCATTACTCAGGGTGCTGGGTGCTCAGTAATCAGTGTGCTCAGTGCTTGGGGTGCTGGTTTCTCAGTACTCAGGGTGCTCAGTGCTTGGGGTGTTGGGTGCTCAGTACTCAGGGTGCTGGGTGCTCAATGCTCAGGGTGCTGGGTGCTCAGTACTCAGGGTGCTGGGTGCTAAGTACTCAGGGTGCTGGGTGCTCAGTGCTCGGGGTGCTGGGTGCTTAGTGCTCGGGGTGCTGGGTGCTCAGTGCTCGGGGTGCTGGGTGCTCAGTACTCGGGGTGCTGGGTGCTCAGTACTCAGGGTACTGGGTGCTCGGTGCTCAGGGTGCTGGGTCCTCAGTGCTCAGGGTGCTGGGTGCTCAGTGCTCAGGGTGCTCGGTGCTTAGTACTCAGGGTGCTCGTTGCTCAGGGTGCTGGGTGCTCAGTGCTCGGGCTGCTGGGTGCTCAGTGCTCGGGTTGCTGGGTGCTCAGTACTCGGGGTGCTCGGTGCTCAGTACTCAGGGTGCTGGGTGCTCAGTGCTCGGGGTGCTGGGTGCTCAGTACTCAGGGTGCTGGGTGCTCGGTGCTCAGTAAGCTGGGTGCTCAGAACTCAGTGTGCTGGCTGCTCAGTACACAGGGTGCTCGGTGCTCAGTACTCAGGGTGCTGGGTGCTCAGTGCTCGGGGTGCTGTGTGCTCATTACTCAGGGTGCTGGGTGCTCAGTACTCAGTGTGCTCAGTGCTTGGGGTGCTTGGTGCTCAGTACTCAGGGTGCTCAGTGCTTGGGGTGTTGGGTGCTCAGTACTCAGGGTGCTGGGTGCTCAATGCTCAGGGTGCTGGGTGCTCAGTACTCAGGGTGCTGGGTGCTAAGTACTCAGGGTGCTGGGTGCTCAGTGCTCGGGGTGCTGGGTGCTTAGGGCTCGGGTTGCTGGGTGCTCAGTGCTCGGGGTGCTGGGTGCTCAGTGCTCGGGGTGCTGGGTGCTCAGTGCTCGGGGCGCTGGGTGCTCAGTGCTCGGGGCGCTGTGTGCTCAGTGCTCGGGGTGCTCGGAGCTCAGTACTCAGGGTGCTGGGTGCTCAGTGCTCGGAGTGCTCGGTGCTCAGTACTCAGGGTGCTGGGTGCTCAGTGCTCAGGGTGCTCGGTGCTCAGTACGTTGGGTGCTCACTACTCAGGGTGCTGGGTGCTCAGTGCTCAGGGTGCTGGGTGCTCAGTGCTCCGGGTGCTAGGTGCTTAGTGCTCGGGGTGCTGGGTGCTCAGTGCTCGGGGTGCTGGGTGCTCAGTGCTCGGGGTGCTCGGTGCTCAGTGCTCGGGGTGCTGGGTGCTCAGTACTCGGGGTGCTCAGTGCTCAGTACCCGGGGTGCTGGGTGCTCAGTGCTCAGGGTGCTGGGTGCTCAGTGCTCGGGGTGCTGGCTGCTCGGTGCTCAGGTTGCTGGGTGCTCAGTACTCGGGGTGCTGGGTGCTCAGTACTCGGGGTGCTGGGTGCTCATTGCTCGGGGTGCTCGGTGCTCAGTACTCAGGGTGCTGGGTGCTCAGTGCTCGGGGTGCTCAGTACTCAGGGTGCTGTGTGTTCAGTGCTCAGGGTGCTGGGTGCTCAGTGCTCAGGGTGCTGTGTGCTCAGTGCTCGGGGTGCTGGGTGCTCAGTACTCGGGGTGCTGGGTGCTCTGTACTCAGGGAGCTGGGTGCTCGGTGCTCAGGGTGCTGGGTCCTCAGTGCTCAGGGTGCTGGGTGCTCAGTGCTCAGGGTGCTCGGTGCTTAGTACTCAGGGTGCTCGTTGCTCGGGATGCTGGGTGCTCAGTGCTCAGGTTGCTGGGTGCTCAGTGCTCGGGGTGCTGGGTGCTCAGTACTCGGGGTGCTCGGTGCTCAGTTCTCAGGGTGCTGGGTGCTCAGTGCTCGGGGTGCTGGGTGCTCAGTACTCAGGTTGCTGGGTGCTCGGTGCTCAGTACGCTGGGTGCCCAGTACTCAGGGTGCTGGCTGCTCAGTACACAGGGTGCTCGGTGCTCAGTACTCAGGGTGCTGGGTGCTCAGTGATCGGGGTGCTGGGTGCTCATTACTCAGGGTGCTGGGTGCTCAGTACTCAGTGTGCTCAGTGCTTGTGGTGCTGGGTGTTCACTACTCAGGGTGCTCGGTGCTCAGTACTCAGGGTGCTGGGTGCTCAGTACTCGGGGTGCTGGGTGCTCTGTACTCAGGGAGCTGGGTGCTCGGTGCTCAGGGTGCTGGGTGCTCAGTGCTCAGGGTGCTGGGTGCTCAGTGCTCAGGGTGCTGGGTGCTCAGTACTCAGGGTGCTGGGTGCTCAGTGCTTGGGGTGCTGGGTGCTCAGTGCTCAGGGTGCTGGGTGCTCAGTACTCAGTGTGCTGGGTGCTCAGTACTCGGGGTGCTGGGTGCTCAGTATTCAGGGTGCTGGGTGCTCAGTACTCATTGTGCTGGGTGCTCAGTACTCTGGTGCTGGGTGCTCAGTGCTCAGGGTGCTGGGTGATCAGTGCTCGGGGTGCTGGGTGCTCAGTGCTCAGTACTCAGGGTGCTGGGTGCTCAGTGCTCGGGGTGCTGCGTGCTCAGTGCTCAGTACTCAGGGTCCTGGGTGCTCAGTACTCAGGGTGCTGTGTGCTCAGTGCTCAGGGTGCTGGGTGCTCAGTGCTCAGGGTGCTGGGTGCTCAGTGCTCAGGGTGCTGGGTGCTCAGTACTCAGGGTGCTGGGTGCTCAGTGCTCGGGGTGCTGGGTGCTCAGTGCTCAGGGTGCTGGGTGCTCAGTACTCAGGGTGTTGTGTCCTCAGTACTCGGGGTGCTGGGCGCTCAGTACTCAGGGTGCTGGTTGCTTAGTACTCGGGTGCTGGGTGCTCAGTGCTCAGGGTGCTGGGTGCTCAGTGCTCGGGGTGCTGGGTGCTCAGTGCTCAGTACTCAGGGTGCTGGGTGCTCAGTACTCGGGGTGCTAGGTGCTCAGTGCTCAGTACTCAGGGTGCTGGGTGCTTAGTGCTCAGGGTGCTGGGTGCTCAGTGCTCGGGGTGCTGGGTGCTCAGTGCTCGGGGTGCTGGGTGCTCAGTGCTCGGGGTGCTCGGTTCTCAGTACTCAGGGTGCTGGGTGCTCAGTGCTCAGGGTGCTCGATGCTCAGTATGTTGGGTGCTCACTACTCAGGGTGCTGCGTGCTCAGTGCTCAGGGTGCTGGGTGCTCAGTGCTCAGGGTGCTGGGTGCTCAGTGCTCAGGGTGCTGGGTGCTCAGTACTCAGGGTGCTGGGTGCTCAGTGCTCGGGGTGCTGGATGCTCAGTGCTCAGGGTGCTGGGTGCTCAGTACTCAGGGTGTTGGTTGCCCAGTACTCGGGGTGCTTTGTGCTCAGTACTCAGGGTGCTAGCTGCTCAGTACTCAGGGTGCTGGGTGCTCTGTACTCGGGTGCTGGGTGCTCAGTGCTCAGGGTGCAGGGTGCTCAGTGCTCGGGGTGCTGGGTGCTCAGTGCTTAGTACTCAGGGTGCTGGGTGCTTAGTACTCGGGGTGCTGGATGCTCAGTGCTCAGTACTCAGGGTGCTGGGTGCTCAGTGCTCAGGGTGCTGGGTGCTCAGTGCTCAGGGTGCTGGGTGCTCAGTGCTCAGGGTGCTGGGTACTCAGTGCTCAGGGTGCTGGGTGCTCAGTACTCAGGGTGCTGGGTGCTCAGTGCTCACGGTGCTGGGTGCTCAGTGCTCGGGGTGCTGGGTGCTCAGTGCTCGGGGTGCTGGGTGCTCAGTGCTCGGGGTGCTCGGTGCTCAGTACTCAGGGTGCTGGGTACTCAGTGCTCAGGGTGCTGGGTGCTCAGTACTCAGGGTGCTGGGTGCTCAGTGCTCAGGGTGCTGGGTGCTCAGTGCTCAGGGTGCTGGGTGCTCAGTACTCAGGGTGCTGGGTGCTCAGTGCTTGGGGTGCTGGGTGCTCAGTGCTCAGGGTGCTGGGTGCTCAGTACTCAGTGTGCTGGGTGCTCAGTACTCGGGGTGCTGGGTGCTCAGTATTCAGGGTGCTGGGTGCTCAGTACTCATTGTGCTGGGTGCTCAGTACTCTGGTGCTGGGTGCTCAGTGCTCAGGGTGCTGGGTGATCAGTGCTCGGGGTGCTGGGTGCTCAGTGCTCAGTACTCAGGGTGCTGGGTGCTCAGTGCTCGGGGTGCTGCGTGCTCAGTGCTCAGTACTCAGGGTCCTGGGTGCTCAGTACTCAGGGTGCTGTGTGCTCAGTGCTCAGGGTGCTGGGTGCTCAGTGCTCAGGGTGCTGGGTGCTCAGTGCTCAGGGTGCTGGGTGCTCAGTACTCAGGGTGCTGGGTGCTCAGTGCTCGGGGTGCTGGGTGCTCAGTGCTCAGGGTGCTGGGTGCTCAGTACTCAGGGTGTTGTGTCCTCAGTACTCGGGGTGCTGGGTGCTCAGTACTCAGGGTGCTGGTTGCTTAGTACTCGGGTGCTGGGTGCTCAGTGCTCAGGGTGCTGGGTGCTCAGTGCTCGGGGTGCTGGGTGCTCAGTGCTCAGTACTCAGGGTGCTGGGTGCTCAGTACTCGGGGTGCTAGGTGCTCAGTGCTCAGTACTCCAGGGTGCTGGGTGCTTAGTGCTCAGGGTGCTGGGTGCTCAGTGCTCGGGGTGCTGGGTGCTCAGTGCTCGGGGTGCTGGGTGCTCAGTGCTCGGGGTGCTCGGTTCTCAGTACTCAGGGTGCTGGGTGCTCAGTGCTCAGGGTGCTCGATGCTCAGTATGTTGGGTGCTCACTACTCAGGGTGCTGCGTGCTCAGTGCTCAGGGTGCTGGGTGCTCAGTGCTCAGGGTGCTGGGTGCTCAGTGCTCAGGGTGCTGGGTGCTCAGTACTCAGGGTGCTGGGTGCTCAGTGCTCGGGGTGCTGGATGCTCAGTGCTCAGGGTGCTGGGTGCTCAGTACTCAGGGTGTTGGTTGCCCAGTACTCGGGGTGCTTTGTGCTCAGTACTCAGGGTGCTAGCTGCTCAGTACTCAGGGTGCTGGGTGCTCTGTACTCGGGTGCTGGGTGCTCAGTGCTCAGGGTGCAGGGTGCTCAGTGCTCGGGGTGCTGGGTGCTCAGTGCTTAGTACTCAGGGTGCTGGGTGCTTAGTACTCGGGGTGCTGGATGCTCAGTGGCTCAGTACTCAGGGTG
>NW_024543943.1:0-29389 GCF_018167655.1 Microtus oregoni
AGCACCCAGCACCCTGAGTACTGAGCACCCAGCTACCTGAGTACTGAGCTACCACAGCACCCTGAGTACTGAGCACCCAACACCCTGAGTACTGAGCACCCAGCACCCTGAGCACTGAGCACCCAGCACCCCGAGCACTGAGCACCCAGCACCCTGAGTACTGAGCACCCAGCACCCTGAGCACTGAGCACCCAGCACATTGAGCACTGAGCACCCAGCACCCTGAGCACTGAGCACACAGCACCCTGAGTACTGAGCATCCAGGACCCTGAGTACTGGAGCACTGAGCACGCAGCACCCCGAGCACTGAGCACCCAGCACCCTGAGCACTGAGCACCCAGCACCCTGAGCACTGAGCACACAGCACCCTGAGCACTGAGCACCCAGCACCCTGAGTACTGAGCACTGAGCACCCAGAACCCCGAGCACTGAGCACCCAGCACCCTGAGTACTGAGCACTGAGCACCCCAGCACCCCCGAGCACTGAGCACCCAGCACCCTGAGCACTGAGCACCCAGCACCCGAGTACTGAGCACCCAGCACCCTGAGTACTGAGCACCGAGCACCCCCGAGTACTGAGCACCCAGCAACCTGAGTACTGAGCACCCAGCACCCTGAGTACTGAACACCCAGCACCCTGAGCACTGAGCACTGAGCACCCTGAGCACTGAGTACTGAGCACCGAGCACCCCGAGAACTGAGCACCCAGCACCCTGAGTACTGAGCACCAAGCACCCTGACTACTGAGCACCCAGCACCCTGAGCACTGAGCACCCAGCACCCTGAGTACTGAACACCCAGCACCCCGAGTACTGAGCACCCAGCACCCTGAGTACTGAACACCCAGCACCCTGAGTACTGAGCACCCAGCACCCTGAGTACTGAGCACCCAGCACCCTGAGCACTGAGCACCCAGCACCCTGAGTACTGAGCACCCAACACCCCAAGCACTGAGCACCCTGAGTACTGAGCACCCAGCACCCTGAGTACTGAGCACCAGCACCCTGAGAACTGAGCACCCAGCACCCTGAGTAGTGAGCACCCAACGTACCTGAGGCACCGAGCACCCCGAGCACTGAGCACCCCAGCACCCTAAGTACTGAGCACCGATCACACCGAGCACTGAGCACCCACCAGCCCGAGTAGTGAGCACCCAACGTACTGAGCACCAAGCACCCCGAGCACTGAGCACCCAGCACCCTAAGTACTGAGCACCGATCACCCCCGAGCACTGAGCACCCAGCACCCAGAGCACTGAGCACCCAGCACCCTGAGTACTGAGCACCCAGCACCCTGAGTACTGAGCACCCAGCACCCTGAGCACTGAGCACACAGCACCCCTGAGTACTGAGCACCCAAAACCCCAAGCACTGAGCACCCTGAGTACTGAGCACCCAGCACCCCAAGCACTGAGCACCTTGAGTACTGAGCACCCAGCACCCTGAGTAATGAGCAGCCAGCACCCTGAGTACTGAGCACCCAGCTTACTGAGCACCGAGCACCCAGCACCCTGAGTACTGAGCACCCAGCACCCTGAGCACTGAGCACCCAGCACCTGAGTACTGAGCACCGAGCACCCGAGTACTGAGCACCCCAGCACCCCTAGCACTGAGCACCAGCACCCCGAGCACTGAGCACCCAGCACCCTGAGCACTGAGCACCCAGCACCCCCGAGCACTGAGCACCCAACACCCCGAGCACTGAGCACTCAGCACCCTGTGTACTGAGCACCGAGCACCCCAACACCCTGAGTACTGAACACCCAGCACCCTTAGCACTGAGCACCCAGCACCCTGAGCACTGAGCACCCAGCAGCCTGAGTACTGAGCACCCTGAGTACTGAGCACCCAGCACCCTGAGCACTGAGCACCCAGCACCCCGAGCACTGAGCACCCTGCACGCTGAGCACTGAGCACCCTGAGTACTGAGCACTGAGCACCCTGAGTACTGAGCACTGAGCACCCTGTGTACTGAGCACCCAGCACCCTGAGTACTGAGCACCCATCACCCTGAGCAATGAGCACCCTGAGTACTGAGCACCCAGCACCCCCGAGCACTGAGCACCCAGCACCCTGAGTACTGAGCACCGAGCACCCTGTGTACTGAGCAGCCAGCACCCTGAGTACTGAGCACCCAGCGTACTGAGCACCGAGCACCCAGCACCCTGAGTACTGAGCACCCAGCACCCCGAGCACTGAGCACCCAGCACCCTGAGTACTGAGCACCCAGCACCCCGAGCACTGAGCACCCAGCACCCCGAGCACTGAGCTCCCAGCACCCCGAGCACTGAGCACCCAGCACCCTGAGCACTGAGCACCCAAGCACCCTGAGCACTGAGCACCCAGCAGCCTGAGTACTGAGCACCCTGAGTACTGAGCACCCAGCACCCCCGAGCACTGAGCACCCAGCACCCCGAGCACTGAGCACCCAGCACGCTGAGAACTGAGCACCCTGAGTACTGAGCACTGAGCACCCTGAGTACTGAGCACTGAGCACCCCTGTGTACTGAGCACCCAGCACCCTGAGTACTGAGCACCCAGCACCCTGAGCAATGAGCATCCTGAGTACTGAGCGACCCAGCAACCTGAGCACTGAGCACCGAGCACCCCGAGCACTGAGCACCCAGCACCCGGATTACTGAGCACCCAGCACCCTGAGTACTAAGCACCGAGCACCCTGAGTACTGAGCACCCAGTACCCTGAGCACTGAACACACAGCACCTGAGTACTGAGCACCCCGAGCACTGAGCACCCAGCGCGCTGAGCACTGAGGACCCAGCACCCTGAGTACTGAGCACCCAGCACCCTGAGCACTGAGCACCCAGCACCCTGAGTACTGAGCATCCAGCACATCGAGCACTGAGCACCCAGCACCCCGAGCACTGAGCACTCAGCACCCTGTGTACTGAGCACTGAGTACCCAGCACCCCGAGCACTGAGCACGCAGCACCCTGAGCACTGAGCACCCTGAGTACTGAGCACCCAGCACCCTGAGCACTGAGCACCCAGCACCCCGAGCACTGAGCACCCAGCACCCAGAGCACTGAGCACTGAGCACCCCAGCACCCTGAGCACTGAGCACCCAGCACCCTGAATAGTGAGCACCCAACGTACTGAGCACCGAGCACCCCGAGCACTGAGCACCCAGCACCCCTGAGTACTGAGCACCGATCACCCCGAGCACTGAGCACCCAGCACCCTGAGTACTGAGCTCCGAGCACCCCGAGCACTGAGCACCCAGCACCCTGAGTACTGAGCACCGATCACCCCGAGCACTGAGCACCCAGCACCCTGAGCACTGAGCACCCAGCACCCCTGAGTACTGAGCACCCAGCACACTGAGTACTGAACACCCAGCACCCTGAGCACTGAGCACTGAGCACCCTGAGCACTGAGTACTGAGCACCGAGCACCCCGAGCACTGAGCACCCAGCACCCGGAGTACTGAGCACCCAGCACCCTGAGTACTAAGCACCGAGCACCCTGAGTACTGAGCACCCAGCACCCTGAACACTGAACATACAGCACCCTGAGTACTGAGCACCTCGAGCACTGAGCACCCAGCACCCTGAGTACTGAGCACCGAGCACCTGAGCACTGAGCACCCAGCACCCCGAGCACTGAGCACCCAGCACCCTGAGCACTGAGCACCCAGCACCCTGAGTACTGAGCACCCAGTACCCTGAGCACTGAGTACCCAGCACCCTGAGCACTGAGCACCCAGCACCCTGAGCAGTGAACACCCAGCACCCCTGAGCACTGAGCACCCAGCACCCTGAGTACTGAGCACTGAGCACCTAGCACCCCCGAGTACTGAGCACCCAGCACCCTGAGTACTGAGCACTGAGCACCCAGCACCCCGAGCACTGAGCACCCCAGGCACCCTGAGCACTGAGCACCCAGCACCCGAGTACTGAGCACCCAGCACCCTGAGTACTGAGCACCCAGCTACCTGAGTACTGAGCACACAGCACCCAGAGTACTGAGCACCCAACACCCCTGAGTACTGAGCACCCAGCACCCTGAGCACTGAGCACCCAGCACCCCGAGCACTGAGCACCCAGCACCCTGAGTACTGAGCACCCCAGCACCCTGAGCACTGAGCACCCAGCACATTGAGCACTGAGCACCCAGCACCCTGAGCCCTGAGCACACAGCACCCTGAGTACTGAGCACCCAGACCCTGAGTACTGAGCACTGAGCACGCAGCACCCCGAGCACTGAGCACCCAGCACCCTGAGAACTGAGCACCCCAGCACCCTGAGCACTGAGCACACAGCACCCAGAGCACTGAGCACCCAGCACCCTGAGTACTGAGCACTGAGACACCCAGAAACCCGAGCACTGAGCACCCAGCACCCTGAGTACTGAGCACTGAGCACCCAGCACCCCGAGCACTGAGCACCCAGCACCCTGAGCACTGAGCACCCCAGCACCCTGAGTACTAAGCACCGAGCACCCTGAGTACTGAGCACCCAGCACCCTGAACACTGAACATACAGCACCCTGAGTACTGAGCACCTTGAGCACTGAGCACCCAGCACCCTGAGTACTGAGCACCGAGCACCTGAGCACTGAGCACCCAGCACCCCGAGCACTGAGCACCCAGCACCCCGAGCACTGAGCACCCAGCACCTGAGCACTGAGCACCAGCACCCTGAGTACTGAGCACCCAGTACCCTGAGCACTGAGTACCCAGCACCCTGAGCACTGAGCACCCAGCACCCTGAGTACTGAGCACTGAGCACCCTAGCACCCCGAGTACTGAGCACCCAGCACCCTGAGTACTGAGCACTGAGCAACCCAGCACCCCGAGCACTGAGCACCCAGCACCCTGAGCACTGAGCACCCAGCACCCGAGTACTGAGCACCCAGCACCCTGAGTACTGAGCACCCAGCTACCTGAGTACTGAGCACACAGCACCCAGAGTACTGAGCACCAACACCCTGAGTACTGAGCACCCAGCACCCTGAGCACTGAGCACCCAGCACCCCGAGCACTGAGCACCCCAGCACCCTGAGTACTGAGCACCCAGCACCCTGAGCACTGAGCACCCAGCACATTGAGCACTGAGCACCCAGCACCCTGAGCACTGAGCACACAGCACCCTGAGTACTGAGCATCCAGGACCCTGAGTACTGAGCACTGAGCACGCAGCACCCCGAGCACTGAGCACCCAGCACCCTGAGCACTGAGCACCCAGCACCCTGAGCACTGAGCACACAGCACCCTGAGCACTGAGCACCCAGCACCCTGAGTACTGAGCACTGAGCACCCAGAACCCCGAGCACTGAGCACCCAGCACCCTGAGTACTGAGCACTGAGCACCCAGCACCCCGAGCACTGAGCACCCAGCACCCTGAGCACTGAGCACCCAGCACCCGAGTACTGAGCACCCAGCACCCTGAGTACTGAGCACCGAGCACCCCGAGTACTGAGCACCCAGCAACCTGAGTACTGAGCACCCAGCACCCTGAGTACTGAACACCCAGCACCCTGAGCACTGAGCACTGAGCACCCTGAGCACTGAGTACTGAGCACCGAGCACCCCGAGAACTGAGCACCCAGCACCCTGAGTACTGAGCACCAAGCACCCTGACTACTGAGCACCCAGCACCCTGAGCACTGAGCACCCAGCACCCTGAGTACTGAACACCCAGCACCCCGAGTACTGAGCACCCAGCACCCTGAGTACTGAACACCCAGCACCCTGAGTACTGAGCACCCAGCACCCTGAGTACTGAGCACCCAGCACCCTGAGCACTGAGCACCCAGCACCCTGAGTACTGAGCACCCAACACCCCAAGCACTGAGCACCCTGAGTACTGAGCACCCAGCACCCTGAGTACTGAGCACCCAGCACCCTGAGAAATGAGCACCCAGCACCCTGAGTAGTGAGCACCCAACGTACTGAGCACCGAGCACCCCGAGCACTGAGCACCCAGCACCCTAAGTACTGAGCACCGATCACACCGAGCACTGAGCACCCACCAGCCCGAGTAGTGAGCACCCAACGTACTGAGCACCAAGCACCCCGAGCACTGAGCACCCAGCACCCTAAGTACTGAGCACCGATCACCCCGAGCACTGAGCACCCAGCACCCAGAGCACTGAGCACCCAGCACCCTGAGTACTGAGCACCCAGCACCCTGAGTACTGAGCACCCAGCACCCTGAGCACTGAGCACACAGCACCCTGAGTACTGAGCACCCAAAACCCCAAGCACTGAGCACCCTGAGTACTGAGCACCCAGCACCCCAAGCACTGAGCACCTTGAGTACTGAGCACCCAGCACCCTGAGTAATGAGCAGCCAGCACCCTGAGTACTGAGCACCCAGCTTACTGAGCACCGAGCACCCAGCACCCTGAGTACTGAGCACCCAGCACCCTGAGCACTGAGCACCCAGCACCCTGAGTACTGAGCACCGAGCAACCCGAGTACTGAGCACCCAGCACCCCTAGCACTGAGCACCCAGCACCCCGAGCACTGAGCACCCAGCACCCTGAGCACTGAGCACCCAGCACCCCGAGCACTGAGCACCCAACACCCCGAGCACTGAGCACTCAGCACCCTGTGTACTGAGCACCGAGCACCCAACACCCTGAGTACTGAACACCCAGCACCCTTAGCACTGAGCACCCAGCACCCTGAGCACTGAGCACCCAGCAGCCTGAGTACTGAGCACCCTGAGTACTGAGCACCCAGCACCCTGAGCACTGAGCACCCAGCACCCCGAGCACTGAGCACCCTGCACGCTGAGCACTGAGCACCCTGAGTACTGAGCACTGAGCACCCTGAGTACTGAGCACTGAGCACCCTGTGTACTGAGCACCCAGCACCCTGAGTACTGAGCACCCATCACCCTGAGCAATGAGCACCCTGAGTACTGAGCACCCAGCACCCCGAGCACTGAGCACCCAGCACCCTGAGTACTGAGCACCGAGCACCCTGTGTACTGAGCAGCCAGCACCCTGAGTACTGAGCACCCAGCGTACTGAGCACCGAGCACCCAGCACCCTGAGTACTGAGCACCCAGCACCCCGAGCACTGAGCACCCAGCACCCTGAGTACTGAGCACCCAGCACCCCGAGCACTGAGCACCCAGCACCCCGAGCACTGAGCTCCCAGCACCCCGAGCACTGAGCACCCAGCACCCTGAGCACTGAGCACCAAGCACCCTGAGCACTGAGCACCCAGCAGCCTGAGTACTGAGCACCCTGAGTACTGAGCACCCAGCACCCCGAGCACTGAGCACCCAGCACCCCGAGCACTGAGCACCCAGCACGCTGAGAACTGAGCACCCTGAGTACTGAGCACTGAGCACCCTGAGTACTGAGCACTGAGCACCCTGTGTACTGAGCACCCAGCACCCTGAGTACTGAGCACCCAGCACCCTGAGCAATGAGCACCCTGAGTACTGAGCACCCAGCAACCTGAGCACTGAGCACCGAGCACCCCGAGCACTGAGCACCCAGCACCCGGATTACTGAGCACCCAGCACCCTGAGTACTAAGCACCGAGCACCCTGAGTACTGAGCACCCAGTACCCTGAGCACTGAACACACAGCACCCTGAGTACTGAGCACCCCGAGCACTGAGCACCCAGCGCGCTGAGCACTGAGGACCCAGCACCCTGAGTACTGAGCACCCAGCACCCTGAGCACTGAGCACCCAGCACCCTGAGTACTGAGCATCCAGCACATCGAGCACTGAGCACCCAGCACCCCGAGCACTGAGCACTCAGCACCCTGTGTACTGAGCACTGAGTACCCAGCACCCCGAGCACTGAGCACGCAGCACCCTGAGCACTGAGCACCCTGAGTACTGAGCACCCAGCACCCTGAGCACTGAGCACCCAGCACCCCGAGCACTGAGCACCCAGCACCCAGAGCACTGAGCACTGAGCACCCTGAGTACTGAGCACTGAGCACCCTGAGCACTGAGCACCGAGCACCCTGAGTACTGAGCACTGAGCACCCTGAGCACTGAGCACCCAGCACCCTGAGTACTGAGCACCCAGCACCCTGAGCACTGAGGACCGAGCACCCTGAGTACTAAGCACCTAGCACCCTGAGCACTGAGCACCCAGCACCCTGAGCACTGAGCACCCAGCACCCTGATCACTGAGCACCCAGCACCCTGAGCACTGAGCACCCAGCACCCTGAGTACTGAGCACTGAGCACCCAGCACCCCGAGTACTGAGCACCCAGCACCCTGAGTACTGAGCACCGAGCACCCCGAGCACTGAGCACCCAGCACTCTGAGTACTGAGCTCCGAGCACCCCGAGCACTGAGCACCCAGCGCCCCGAGCACTGAGCACCCGGCGCCCCGAGCACTGATGACACAGAACCCCGAGCACTGAGCACCCAGCACCCCGAGCACTGAGCACCCAGCACCCCGAGCACTAAGCACCCCGCACCCCGAGCACTGAGCACCCAGCACCCTGAGTACTGAGCACCCAGCACCCTGAGTACTGAGCACCCAGCACCCTGAGCATTGAGCACCCAGCACCCTGAGTACTGAGCACCCAACATCCCAAGCACTGAGCACCCTGAGTACTGAGCACCCAGCACCACAAGCACTGAGCACACTGAGTACTGAGCACCCAGCACCCTGAGTAATGAGCACCCAGCACCCCGATCACTGAGCACCCAGCACCCTGAGTACTGAGCACCGAGCACCCTGTGTACTGAGCAGCCAGCACCCTGAGTACTGGGCACCCAGCGTACTGAGCACCGAGCACCCAGCACCCTGAGTACTGAGCACCCAGCACCCCGAGCACTGAGCACCCAGCACCCTGAGAACTGAGCACCGAGCACCCCGAGTACTGAGCACCCAGCACCCCGAGTACTGAGCACCCAGCACCCTGAGTACTGAACACCCAGCACCCCGAGTACTGAGCACCCAGCACCCTGAGTACTGAGCACCCAGCACCCTGAGCACTGAGCACCCAGCACCCTGAGTACTGAGCACCCAGCACCCTGAGTACTGAGCACCCAGCACCCTGAGTACTGAACACCCAGCACCCTGAGCACTGAGCACTGAGCACCCTGAGCACTGAGTACTGAGCACCGAGCACCCCGAGAACTGAGCACCCAGCACCCTGAGTACTGAGCACCAAGCACCCTGACTACTGAGCACCCAGCACCCTGAGCACTGAGCACCCAGCACCCTGAGTACTGAACACCCAGCACCCCGAGTACTGAGCACCCAGCACCCTGAGTACTGAACGCCCAGCACCCTGAGTACTGAGCACCCAGCACCCTGAGTACTGAGCACCCAGCACCCTGAGCACTGAGCACCCAGCACCCTGAGTACTGAGCACCCAACACCCCAAGCACTGAGCACCCTGAGTACTGAGCACCCAGCACCCTGAGTACTGAGCACCCAGCACCCTGAGAACTGAGCACCCAGCACCCTGAGTAGTGAGCACACAACGTACTGAGCACCGAGCACCCAGAGCACTGAGCACCCAGCACCCTAAGTACTGAGCACCGATCACCCCGAGCACTGAGCACCCAGCACCCTGAGTAGTGAGCACCCAACGTACTGAGCACCGAGCACCCCGAGCACTGAGCACCCAGCACACTAAGTACTGAGCACCGATCACCCCGAGAATGAGCACCCAGCACCCCGAGTACTGAGCACCCAGCACCCCGAGCACTGAGCACCCAGCACCCTGAGTACTGAGCACCCAGCACTCTGAGCACTGAGCACCGAGCACCCCGAGTACTGAGCACCCAGCACCCTGAGCACTGAGCACCCAGCACCCCGAGCACTGAGCACCCAGCACCCAGAGCACTGAGCACTGAGCACCCCGAGCACTGAGCACGCAGCACCCTGAGCACTGAGCACCCTGAGTACTGAGCACCCAGCACCCTGAGCACTGAGCACCCAGCACCCCGAGCACTGAGCACCCAGCACCCAGAGCACTGAGCACTGAGCACCCTGAGTACTGAGCACTGAGCACCCTGAGCACTGAGCACCGAGCACCCTGAGTACTGAGCACTGAGCACCCTGAGCACTGAGCACCCAGCACCCTGAGTACTGAGCACCCAGCACCCTGAGCACTGAGGACCGAGCACCCTGAGTACTAAGCACCTAGCACCCTGAGCACTGAGCACCCAGCACCCTGAGCACTGAGCACCCAGCACCCTGATCACTGAGCACCCAGCACCCTGAGCACTGAGCACCCAGCACCCTGAGTACTGAGCACTGAGCACCCAGCACCCCGAGTACTGAGCACCCAGCACCCTGAGTACTGAGCACCGAGCACCCCGAGCACTGAGCACCCAGCACTCTGAGTACTGAGCTCCGAGCACCCCGAGCACTGAGCACCCAGCGCCCCGAGCACTGAGCACCCGGCGCCCCGAGCACTGATGACACAGAACCCCGAGCACTGAGCACCCAGCACCCCGAGCACTGAGCACCCAGCACCCCGAGCACTAAGCACCCCGCACCCCGAGCACTGAGCACCCAGCACCCTGAGTACTGAGCACCCAGCACCCTGAGTACTGAGCACCCAGCACCCTGAGCATTGAGCACCCAGCACCCTGAGTACTGAGCACCCAACATCCCAAGCACTGAGCACCCTGAGTACTGAGCACCCAGCACCACAAGCACTGAGCACACTGAGTACTGAGCACCCAGCACCCTGAGTAATGAGCACCCAGCACCCCGATCACTGAGCACCCAGCACCCTGAGTACTGAGCACCGAGCACCCTGTGTACTGAGCAGCCAGCACCCTGAGTACTGGGCACCCAGCGTACTGAGCACCGAGCACCCAGCACCCTGAGTACTGAGCACCCAGCACCCCGAGCACTGAGCACCCAGCACCCTGAGAACTGAGCACCGAGCACCCCGAGTACTGAGCACCCAGCACCCCGAGTACTGAGCACCCAGCACCCTGAGTACTGAACACCCAGCACCCCGAGTACTGAGCACCCAGCACCCTGAGTACTGAGCACCCAGCACCCTGAGCACTGAGCACCCAGCACCCTGAGTACTGAGCACCCAGCACCCTGAGTACTGAGCACCCAGCACCCTGAGTACTGAACACCCAGCACCCTGAGCACTGAGCACTGAGCACCCTGAGCACTGAGTACTGAGCACCGAGCACCCCGAGAACTGAGCACCCAGCACCCTGAGTACTGAGCACCAAGCACCCTGACTACTGAGCACCCAGCACCCTGAGCACTGAGCACCCAGCACCCTGAGTACTGAACACCCAGCACCCCGAGTACTGAGCACCCAGCACCCTGAGTACTGAACGCCCAGCACCCTGAGTACTGAGCACCCAGCACCCTGAGTACTGAGCACCCAGCACCCTGAGCACTGAGCACCCAGCACCCTGAGTACTGAGCACCCAACACCCCAAGCACTGAGCACCCTGAGTACTGAGCACCCAGCACCCTGAGTACTGAGCACCCAGCACCCTGAGAACTGAGCACCCAGCACCCTGAGTAGTGAGCACACAACGTACTGAGCACCGAGCACCCAGAGCACTGAGCACCCAGCACCCTAAGTACTGAGCACCGATCACCCCGAGCACTGAGCACCCAGCACCCTGAGTAGTGAGCACCCAACGTACTGAGCACCGAGCACCCCGAGCACTGAGCACCCAGCACACTAAGTACTGAGCACCGATCACCCCGAGAATGAGCACCCAGCACCCCGAGTACTGAGCACCCAGCACCCCGAGCACTGAGCACCCAGCACCCTGAGTACTGAGCACCCAGCACTCTGAGCACTGAGCACCGAGCACCCCGAGTACTGAGCACCCAGCACCCTGAGCACTGAGCACCCAGCACCCTGAGGACTGAGCACCCAGCACCGTGAGTACTGAACACCCAGCACCCTGAGCACTGAGCACTGAGCACCCTGAGCACTGAGTACTGAGCACCGAGCACCCCGAGAACTGAGCACCCAGCACCCGGAGTACTGAGCACCCAGCACCCTGACTACTGAGCACCCAGCACCCCGAGCACTGAGCACCCAGCACCCTGAGCACTGAGCACCCAGCACCCTGAGTACTGAGCACTGAGCACCCAGCACCCCGAGCACTGATCACCCAGCACCCTGAGTACTGAGCACTGAGCACCCAGCACCCCGAGCACTGAGCACCCAGCACCCTGAGCACTGAGCACCCTGCACCCCGAGCAATGAGCACCCAGCACCCTGAGTACTGAGCACTGAGCACCCAGCACCCCGAGCACTGAGCACCCAGCACCCTGAGCACTGAGCACCCAGCACCCGAGTACTGAGCACCCTGAGCACTGAGTACCCATCACCCTGAGTACTGAACACCCAGCACCCCGAGTACTGAGCACCCAGCACCCTGAGTACTGAACACCCAGCACCCCGAGTACTGAGCACCCAGCACCCTGAGCACTGAGCACCGAGCACCCTGAGCACTGAGCACCCAGCAGCCTGAGTACTGAGCACCGATCACCCTGAGCACTGAGCACCCAGAACCCCGAGCACTGAGCACCCAGCACCCTGAGTACTGAGCACCCAGCACCCCGAGCACTGAGCACCCAGCACCCTGAGTAATGAGCACCCTGAGTACTGAGCACCCATCACCCTGAGCACTGAGCTCCCAGCACGCTGAGTACTGAGCACCCAGCACGCTGAGCACTGAGCACCCAGCACCCTGAGTACTGAGCACCCAGCACCCTGAGCACTGAGCACTGAGCACCCTGAGCACTGAGTACTGAGCACCGAGCACCCCGAGAACTGAGCACACAGCACCCGGAGTACTGAGCACCCAGCACCCTGAGTACTGAGCACCCAGCACCCCGAGCACTGAGCACCCAGCACCCTGAGCACTGAGCACCCAGCACCCTGAGTACTGAGCACTGAGCACCCAGCACCCCGAGAACTGAGCACCCAGCACCCTGAGTACTGAGCACTGAGCACCCAGCACCCCGAGCACTGAGCACCCAGCACCCTGAGCACTGAGCACCCTGCACCCCGAGCACTGAGCACCCAGCACCCTGAGTACTGAGCACTGAGCACCCAGCACCCCGAGCACTGAGCACCCAGCACCCTGAGCACTGAGCACCCAGCACCCGAGTACTGAGCACCCAGCACCCTGAGCACTGAGCACCCAGCACCCTGAATACTGAACACCCAGCACCCCGAGTACTGAGCACCCAGCACCCTGAGTACTGAACACCCAGCACCCTGAGTACTGAGCACCCAGCACCCTGAGCACTGAGCACCGAGCACCCTGAGCACTGAGCACCCAGCACCCTGAGTACTGAGCACCGATCACCCTGAGCACTGAGCACCCAGAACCCCGAGCACTGAGCACCCAGCACCCTGAGTACTGCGCACCCAGCACCCTGAGCACTGAGCACCCAGCACCCTGAGTAATGAGCACCCTGAGTACTGAGCACCGATCACCCTGAGCACTGAGCTCCCAGCACCCTGAGTACTGAGCACCCAGCACGCTGAGCACTGAGCACCCAGCACCCTGAGTACTGAGCACCCAGCACCCTGAGCACTGAGCACCCAGCACCCTGAGTACTGAGCACCCAGCACCCTGAGCACTGAGCACCCAGCACCCTGAGTACTGAGCACCCAGCACCCCGAGCACTGAGCACCCCGCACCCCGAGAATGAGCACCCAGCACCCCGAGTACTGAGCACCGAGCACCCTGAGCACTGAGCACCCAGCACCCTGAGTACTGAGCACCCAGCACCCTGAGCACTGAGCACCGAGCACCCCGAGTACTGAGCACCCAGCACCCTGAGCACTGAGCACCCAGCACCCTGAGTACTGAGCACCCAGCACCCTGAGTACTGAACACCCAGCACCCTGAGCACTGAGCACTGAGCACCCTGAGCACTGAGTACTGAGCACCGAGCACCCCGAGAACTGAGCACCCAGCACCCTGAGTACTGAGCACCAAGCACCCTGACTACTGAGCTCCCAGCACCCTGAGCACTGAGCACCCAGCACCCTGAGTACTGAACACCCAGCACCCCGAGTACTGAGCACCCAGCACCCTGAGTACTGAACACCCAGCACCCTGAGTACTGAGCACCCAGCACCCTGAGTACTGAGCACCCAGCACCCTGAGCACTGAGCACCCAGCACCCTGAGTACTGAGCACCCAACACCCCAAGCACTGAGCACCCTGAGTACTGAGCACCCAGCACCCTGAGTACTGAGCACCCAGCACCCTGAGAACTGAGCACCCAGCACCCTGAGTAGTGAGCACCCAACGTACTGAGCACCGAGCACCCCGAGCACTGAGCACCCAGCACCCTAAGTACTGAGCACCGATCACACCGAGCACTGAGCACCCACCACCCCGAGTAGTGAGCACCCAACGTACTGAGCACCAAGCACCCCGAGCACTGAGCACCCAGCACCCTAAGTACTGAGCACCGATCACCCCGAGCACTGAGCACCCAGCACCCAGAGCACTGAGCACCCAGCACCCTGAGTACTGAGCACCCAGCACCCTGAGTACTGAGCACCCAGCACCCTGAGCACTGAGCACACAGCACCCTGAGTACTGAGCACCCAAAACCCCAAGCACTGAGCACCCTGAGTACTGAGCACCCAGCACCCCAAGCACTGAGCACCTTGAGTACTGAGCACCCAGCACCATGAGTAATGAGCAGCCAGCACCCTGAGTACTGAGCACCCAGCTTACTGAGCACCGAGCACGCAGCACCCTGAGTACTGAGCACCCAGCACCCTGAGCACTGAGCACCCAGCACCCTGAGTACTGAGCACCGAGCAACCCGAGTACTGAGCACCCAGCACCCCTAACACTGAGCACCCAGCACCCCGAGCACTGAGCACCCAGCACCCTGAGCACTGAGCACCCAGCACCCCGAGCACTGAGCACCCAACACCCCGAGCACTGAGCACTCAGCACCCTGTGTACTGAGCACCGAGCACCCAACACCCTGAGTACTGAACACCCAGCACCCTTAGCACTGAGCACCCAGCACCCTGAGCACTGAGCACCCAGCAGCCTGAGTACTGAGCACCCTGAGTACTGAGCACCCAGCACCCTGAGCACTGAGCACCCAGCACCCCGAGCACTGAGCACCCTGCACGCTGAGCACTGAGCACCCTGAGTACTGAGCACTGAGCACCCTGAGTACTGAGCACTGAGCACCCTGTGTACTGAGCACCCAGCACCCTGAGTACTGAGCACCCATCACCCTGAGCAATGAGCACCCTGAGTACTGAGCACCCAGCACCCCGAGCACTGAGCACCCAGCACCCTGAGTACTGAGCACCGAGCACCCTGTGTACTGAGCAGCCAGCACCCTGAGTACTGAGCACCCAGCGTACTGAGCACCGAGCACCCAGCACCCTGAGTACTGAGCACCCAGCACCCCGAGCACTGAGCACCCAGCACCCTGAGTACTGAGCACCCAGCACCCCGAGCACTGAGCACCCAGCACCCCGAGCACTGAGCACCCAGCACCCCGAGCACTGAGCACCCAGCACCCTGAGCACTGAGCACCCAGCACCCTGAGCACTGAGCACCCAGCAGCCTGAGTACTGAGC
Source organism: Microtus oregoni (assembly GCF_018167655.1). Lineage (NCBI taxonomy): Eukaryota > Metazoa > Chordata > Mammalia > Rodentia > Cricetidae > Microtus > Microtus oregoni. The sequence continues at coordinate 15,546 of NW_024543943.1, forward strand.
ACCCCGAGTACTGAGCACCCAGCACCCCGAGCACTGAGCACCCAGCACCCCGAGCACTGAGCACCCAGCACGCTGAGAACTGAGCACCCTGAGTACTGAGCACTGAGCACCCTGAGTACTGAGCACTGAGCACCCTGTGTACTGAGCACCCAGCACCCTGAGTACTGAGCACCCAGCACCCTGAGCAATGAGCACCCTGAGTACTGAGCACCCAGCAACCTGAGCACTGAGCACCGAGCACCCCGAGCACTGAGCACCCAGCACCCGGATTACTGAGCACCCAGCACCCTGAGTACTAAGCACCGAGCACCCTGAGTACTGAGCACCCAGTACCCTGAGCACTGAACACACAGCACCCTGAGTACTGAGCACCCCGAGCACTGAGCACCCAGCGCGCTGAGCACTGAGGACCCAGCACCCTGAGTACTGAGCACCCAGCACCCTGAGCACTGAGCACCCAGCACCCTGAGTACTGAGCATCCAGCACATCGAGCACTGAGCACCCAGCACCCCGAGCACTGAGCACTCAGCACCCTGTGTACTGAGCACTGAGTACCCAGCACCCCGAGCACTGAGCACGCAGCACCCTGAGCACTGAGCACCCTGAGTACTGAGCACCCAGCACCCTGAGCACTGAGCACCCAGCACCCTGAGCACTGAGCACCCAGCACCCAGAGCACTGAACACTGAGCACCCTGAGTACTGAGCACTGAGCACCCTGAGCACTGAGCACCGAGCACCCTGAGTACTGAGCACTGAGCACCCTGAGCACTGAGCACCCAGCACCCTGAGTACTGAGCACCCAGCACCCTGAGCACTGAGGACCGAGCACCCTGAGTACTAAGCACCTAGCACCCTGAGCACTGAGCACCCAGCACCCTGAGCACTGAGCACCCAGCACCCCGAGTACTGAACACTGAGCACCCAGCACCCCGAGCACTGAGCACCCAGCACCCTGAGTACTAAGCACTGAGTACCCAGCACCCTGAGCACTGAGCACCCAGCACCCTGATCACTGAGCACCCAGCACCCTGAGCACTGAGCACCCAGCACCCTGAGTACTGAGCACTGAGCACCCTGAGCACTGAGTACTGAGCACCGAGCACCCCGAGAACTGAGCACCCAGCACCCTGAGTACTGAGCACCAAGCACCCTGACTACTGAGCACCCAGCACCCTGAGCACTGAGCACCCAGCACCCTGAGTACTGAACACCCAGCACCCCGAGTACTGAGCACCCAGCACCCTGAGTACTGAACGCCCAGCACCCTGAGTACTGAGCACCCAGCACCCTGAGTACTGAGCGCCCAGCACCCTGAGCACTGAGCACCCAGCACCCTGAGTACTGAGCACCCAACACCCCAAGCACTGAGCACCCTGAGTACTGAGCACCCAGCACCCTGAGTACTGAGCACCCAGCACCCTGAGAACTGAGCACCCAGCACCCTGAGTAGTGAGCACACAACGTACTGAGCACCGAGCACCCAGAGCACTGAGCACCCAGCACCCTAAGTACTGAGCACCGATCACCCCGAGCACTGAGCACCCAGCACCCTGAGTAGTGAGCACCCAACGTACTGAGCACCGAGCACCCCGAGCACTGAGCACCCAGCACCCTAAGTACTGAGCACCGATCACCCCGAGAATGAGCACCCAGCACCCCGAGTACTGAGCACCCAGCACCCCGAGCACTGAGCACCCAGCACCCTGAGTACTGAGCACCCAGCACTCTGAGCACTGAGCACCGAGCACCCCGAGTACTGAGCACCCAGCACCCTGAGCACTGAGCACCCAGCACCCTGAGGACTGAGCACCCAGCACCCTGAGTACTGAACACCCAGCACCCTGAGCACTGAGCACTGAGCACCCTGAGCACTGAGTACTGAGCACCGAGCACCCCGAGAACTGAGCACCCAGCACCCGGAGTACTGAGCACCCAGCACCCTGACTACTGAGCACCCAGCACCCCGAGCACTGAGCACCCAGCACCCTGAGCACTGAGCACCCAGCACCCTGAGTACTGAGCACTGAGCACCCAGCACCCCGAGCACTGATCACCCAGCACCCTGAGTACTGAGCACTGAGCACCCAGCACCCCGAGCACTGAGCACCCAGCACCCTGAGCACTGAGCACCCTGCACCCCGAGCAATGAGCACCCAGCACCCTGAGTACTGAGCACTGAGCACCCAGCACCCCGAGCACTGAGCACCCAGCACCCTGAGCACTGAGCACCCATCACCCGAGTACTGAGCACCCTGAGCACTGAGTACCCATCACCCTGAGTACTGAACACCCAGCACCCCGAGTACTGAGCACCCAGCACCCTGAGTACTGAACACCCAGCACCCCGAGTACTGAGCACCCAGCACCCTGAGCACTGAGCACCGAGCACCCTGAGCACTGAGCACCCAGCAGCCTGAGTACTGAGCACCGATCACCCTGAGCACTGAGCACCCAGAACCCCGAGCACTGAGCACCCAGCACCCTGAGTACTGAGCACCCAGCACCCCGAGCACTGAGCACCCAGCACCCTGAGTAATGAGCACCCTGAGTACTGAGAACCCATCACCCTGAGCACTGAGCTCCCAGCACGCTGAGTACTGAGCACCCAGCACGCTGAGCACTGAGCACCCAGCACCCTGAGTACTGAGCACCCAGCACCCTGAGCACTGAGCACCCAGCACCCTGAGTACTGAGCACTGAGCACCCAGCACCCCGAGAACTGAGCACCCAGCACCCTGAGTACTGAGCACTGAGCACCCAGCACCCCGAGCACTGAGCACCCAGCACCCTGAGCACTGAGCACCCTGCACCCCGAGCACTGAGCACCCAGCAACCTGAGTACTGAGCACTGAGCACCCCGCACCCCGAGCACTGAGCACCCAGCACCCTGAGCACTGAGCACCCAGCACCCGAGTACTGAGCACCAAGCACCCCGAGTACTGAGCACCCAGCACCCTGAGTACTGAACACCCAGCACCCTGAGTACTGAGCACCCAGCACCCTGAGCACTGAGCACCGAGCACCCTGAGCACTGAGCACCCAGCACCCTGAGTACTGAGCACCGATCACCCTGAGCACTGAGCACCCAGAACCCCGAGCACTGAGCACCCAGCACCCTGAGTACTGCGCACCCAGCACCCTGAGCACTGAGCACCCAGCACCCTGAGTAATGAGCACCCTGAGTACTGAGCACCGATCACCCTGAGAACTGAGCTCCCAGCACCCTGAGTACTGAGCACCCAGCACGCTGAGCACTGAGCACCCAGCACCCTGAGTACTGAGCACCCAGCACCCTGAGCACTGAGCACCCAGCACCCTGAGTACTGAGCACCCAGCACCCTGAGCACTGAGCACCCAGCACCCTGAGTACTGAGCACCCAGCACCCCGAGCACTGAGCACCCCGCACCCCGAGAATGAGCACCCAGCACCCCGAGTACTGAGCACCGAGCACCCTGAGCACTGAGCACCCAGCACCCTGAGTACTGAGCACCCAGCACCCTGAGCACTGAGCACCGAGCACCCCGAGTACTGAGCACCCAGCACCCTGAGCACTGAGCACCCAGCACCCTGAGTACTGAGCACCCAGCACCCTGAGTACTGAACACCCAGCACCCTGAGCACTGAGCACTGAGCACCCTGAGCACTGAGTACTGAGCACCGAGCACCCCGAGAACTGAGCACCCAGCACCCTGAGTACTGAGCACCAAGCACCCTGACTACTGAGCTCCCAGCACCCTGAGCACTGAGCACCCAGCACCCTGAGTACTGAACACCCAGCACCCCGAGTACTGAGCACCCAGCACCCTGAGTACTGAACACCCAGCACCCTGAGTACTGAGCACCCAGCACCCTGAGTACTGAGCACCCAGCACCCTGAGCACTGAGCACCCAGCACCCTGAGTACTGAGCACCCAACACCCCAAGCACTGAGCACCCTGAGTACTGAGCACCCAGCACCCTGAGTACTGAGCACCCAGCACCCTGAGAACTGAGCACCCAGCACCCTGAGTAGTGAGCACCCAACGTACTGAGCACCGAGCACCCCGAGCACTGAGCACCCAGCACCCTAAGTACTGAGCACCGATCACACCGAGCACTGAGCACCCACCACCCCGAGTAGTGAGCACCCAACGTACTGAGCACCAAGCACCCCGAGCACTGAGCACCCAGCACCCTAAGTACTGAGCACCGATCACCCCGAGCACTGAGCACCCAGCACCCAGAGCACTGAGCACCCAGCACCCTGAGTACTGAGCACCCAGCACCCTGAGTACTGAGCACCCAGCACCCTGAGCACTGAGCACACAGCACCCTGAGTACTGAGCACCCAAACCCCAAGCACTGAGCACCCTGAGTACTGAGCACCCAGCACCCCAAGCACTGAGCACCTTGAGTACTGAGCACCCAGCACCATGAGTAATGAGCAGCCAGCACCCTGAGTACTGAGCACCCAGCTTACTGAGCACCGAGCACGCAGCACCCTGAGTACTGAGCACCCAGCACCCTGAGCACTGAGCACCCAGCACCCTGAGTACTGAGCACCGAGCAACCCGAGTACTGAGCACCCAGCACCCCTAGCACTGAGCACCCAGCACCCCGAGCACTGAGCACCCAGCACCCTGAGCACTGAGCACCCAGCACCCCGAGCACTGAGCACCCAACACCCCGAGCACTGAGCACTCAGCACCCTGTGTACTGAGCACCGAGCACCCAACACCCTGAGTACTGAACACCCAGCACCCTTAGCACTGAGCACCCAGCACCCTGAGCACTGAGCACCCAGCAGCCTGAGTACTGAGCACCCTGAGTACTGAGCACCCAGCACCCTGAGCACTGAGCACCCAGCACCCCGAGCACTGAGCACCCTGCACGCTGAGCACTGAGCACCCTGAGTACTGAGCACTGAGCACCCTGAGTACTGAGCACTGAGCACCCTGTGTACTGAGCACCCAGCAGCCTGAGTACTGAGCACCCATCACCCTGAGCAATGAGCACCCTGAGTACTGAGCACCCAGCACCCCGAGCACTGAGCACCCAGCACCCTGAGTACTGAGCACCGAGCACCCTGTGTACTGAGCAGCCAGCACCCTGAGTACTGAGCACCCAGCGTACTGAGCACCGAGCACCCAGCACCCTGAGTACTGAGCACCCAGCACCCCGAGCACTGAGCACCCAGCACCCTGAGTACTGAGTACCCAGCACCCCGAGCACTGAGCACCCAGCACCCCGAGCACTGAGCACCCAGCACCCCGAGCACTGAGCACCCAGCACCCTGAGCACTGAGCACCCAGCACCCTGAGCACTGAGCACCCAGCAGCCTGAGTACTGAGCACCCCGAGTACTGAGCACCCAGCACCCTGAGCACTGAACACCCAGCACCCCGAGCACTGAGCACCCAGCACGCTGAGAACTGAGCACCCTGAGTACTGAGCACTGAGCACCCTGAGTACTGAGCACTGAGCACACTGTGTACTGAGCACCCAGCACCCTGAGTACTGAGCACCCAGCACCCTGAGCAATGAGCACCCTGAGTACTGAGCACCCAGCAACCTGAGCACTGAGCACCGAGCACCCCGAGCACTGAGCACCCAGCACCCGGATTACTGAGCACCCAGCACCCTGAGTACTAAGCACCGAGCACCCTGAGTACTGAGCACCCAGTACCCTGAGCACTGAACACACAGCACCCTGAGTACTGAGCACCCCGAGCACTGAGCACCCAGCGCGCTGAGCACTGAGGACCCAGCACCCTGAGTACTGAGCACCCAGCACCCTGAGCACTGAGCACCCAGCACCCTGAGTACTGAGCATCCAGCACATCGAGCACTGAGCACCCAGCACCCCGAGCACTGAGCACTCAGCACCCTGTGTACTGAGCACTGAGTACCCAGCACCCCGAGCACTGAGCACGCAGCACCCTGAGCACTGAGCACCCTGAGTACTGAGCACCCAGCACCCTGAGCACTGAGCACCCAGCACCCTGAGCACTGAGCACCCAGCACCCAGAGCACTGAACACTGAGCACCCTGAGTACTGAGCACTGAGCACCCTGAGCACTGAGCACCGAGCACCCTGAGTACTGAGCACTGAGCACCCTGAGCACTGAGCACCCAGCACCCTGAGTACTGAGCACCCAGCACCCTGAGCACTGAGGACCGAGCACCCTGAGTACTAAGCACCTAGCACCCTGAGCACTGAGCACCCAGCACCCTGAGCACTGAGCACCCAGCACCCCGAGTACTGAACACTGAGCACCCAGCACCCCGAGCACTGAGCACCCAGCACCCTGAGTACTAAGCACTGAGTACCCAGCACCCTGAGCACTGAGCACCCAGCACCCTGATCACTGAGCACCCAGCACCCTGAGCACTGAGCACCCAGCACCCTGAGTACTGAGCACTGAGCACCCAGCACCCCGAGCACTGAGCACCCAGCACCCTGAGTACTGAGCACTGTGCACCCAGCACCCCGAGCACTGAGCACCCAGCACCCTGAGCACTGAGCACCCAGCACCCGAGTACTGATCACCCAGCACTCTGAGTACTGAGCACCCAGCACCCTGAGTACTGAGCACCCAGCACCCCGAGTACTGAGCACCCAGCACCCTGAGCACTGAGCACCCAGCACCCTGAGCACTGAGCACCCAGCGCCCCGAGCACTGCGCACCCAGCACCCTGAGTACTGAGCACCCAGCACCCTGAGCACTGAGCACCCAGCACCCTGAGCACTGAGCACCCAGCACCCTGAGCACTGAGCACCCAGCACCCTGAGTAGTGAGCACCCAACGTACTGAGCACCGAGCACCCCGAGTACTGAGCACCCAGCACCCTGAGTACTGAGCACCGAGCACCCCGAGCACTGAGCACCCAGCACTCTGAGTACTGAGCTCCGAGCACCCCGAGCACTGAGCACCCAGCGCCCCGAGCACTGAGCACCCGGCGCCCCGAGCACTGATGACACAGAACCCCGAGCACTGAGCACCCAGCACCCCGAGCACTGAGCACCCAGCACCCTGAGCACTAAGCACCCCGCACCCCGAGCACTGAGCACCCAGCACCCTGAGTACTGAGCACCCAGCACCCTGAGTACTGAGCACCCAGCACCCTGAGCATTGAGCACCCAGCACCCTGAGTACTGAGCACCCAACACCCCAAGCACTGAGCACCCTGAGTACTGAGCACCCAGCACCACAAGCACTGAGCACACTGAGTACTGAGCACCCAGCACCCTGAGTAATGAGCACCCAGCACCCCGATCACTGAGCACCCAGCACCCTGAGTACTGAGCACCGAGCACCCTGTGTACTGAGCAGCCAGCACCCTGAGTACTGGGCACCCAGCGTACTGAGCACCGAGCACCCAGCACCCTGAGTACTGAGCACCCAGCACCCCGAGCACTGAGCACCCAGCACCCTGAGAACTGAGCACCGAGCACCCCGAGTACTGAGCACCCAGCACCCCGAGCACTGAGCACCCAGCAACCTGAGCACTGAGCACCCAGCATCCCGAGCAACGAGCACCCTGAGTACTAAGCACCGAGCACCCTGAGCACTGAGCACCCAGCACACTGAGCACTGAGGACCCAGCACCCTGAGCACCGAGCACCCAGCTCCCTGAGTACAGAGCACCCAGCACCCCGAGTACTGAGCACCCAGCACCCCGAGCACTGAGCACACAGCACCCTGAGCACTGAGCACCCAGCACCCTTAGCACTGAACACACAGCACCCTGAGTACTGAGCACCCCGAGCACTGAGCACCCAGCTCCCTGAGTACTGAGCACCGAGCACCCCGAGCAATGAGCACCCAGCACCCCGAGTACTGAGCACCCAGCACCCCGAGTACTGAGCACCCAGCAACCTGAGCACCGAGCAGCCAGCACCCCGAGCACTGAGCACCCAGCACCCTGAGCACTGAGCACCCAGCACCCCGGGTACTGAGCACTGAGCACCCCGAGTACTGAGCACCCAGCACCCCGAGCACTGAGCACCGAGCACCCCGAGCACTGAACACCCAGCACCCCGAGCACTGAGCACCCAGCACCCCGAGCACTAAGCACCTAGCACCCGGAGCACTGAGCACCCATCACCCTGAGCACTGAGCACCCAGCACCCTGAGTAGTGAGCACCCAACGTACTGAGCACCGAGCACCCTGAGCACTGAGCACCCAGCACCCTGAGTACTGAGCACCGAGCACCCCGAGCACTGAGCACCCAGCACCCTGAGTACTGAGCTCCCAGCACCCCGAGCACTGAGCACCCAGCGCCCCGAGCACTGAGCACCCAGCGCCCCGAGCACTGAGCACCCAGCACCCCGAGCACTGAGCACCCAGCACCCCGAGCACTGAGCACCCAGCACCCCGAGCACTGAGCACCCAGCACCCCGAGCACTGAGCACCCAGCAACCCGAGCCCTAAGCACCCAGCACCCCGAGCACTGAGCACCCAGCACCCTGAGTGCTTAGCACCCAGCACCCTGAGTACTGAGCACCCAGCACCCTGAGCATTGAGCACCCAGCACCCTGAGTACTGAGCACCCAAAACCCCAAGCACTGAGCACCCTGAGTACTGAGCACCCAGCACCCCAAGCACTGAGCACACTGAGTACTGAGCACCCAGCACCCTGAGTAATGAGCACACAGCACCCCGAGCACTGAGCACCCAGCACCCTGAGTACTGAGCACCGAGCACCCTGTGTACTGAGCAGCCAGCACACTGAGTTCTGAGCACCCAGCTTACTGAGCACCGAGCACCCAGCACCCTGAGTACTGAGCACCCAGCACCCCGAGCACTGAGCACCCAGCACCCTGAGTACTGAGCACCGAGCACCCCGAGTACTGAGCACCCAGCAACCCGAGCACTGAGCACCCAGCAGCCCGAGCACTGAGCACCCAGCACCCTGAGCAACGAGCACCCTGAGTACTAAGCACCGAGCACCCTGAGCACTGAGCACCCAGCACCCTGAGCACTGAGGACCCAGCACCCTGAGCACCGAGCACCCAGTACCCTGAGTACTGAGCACCCAGCACCCCGAGTACTGAGCACCCAGCACCCCGAGCACTGAGCACCCAGCACCCCGAGCACTAAGCACCGAGCACCCCGAGCACTGAGCACCCAGCACCCTGAGTACTTAGCACCCAGCACCCTGAGTACTGAGCACCCAGCACCCTGAGCATTGAGCACCCAGCACCCTGAGTACTGAGCACCCAACACCCCAAGCACTGAGCACCCTGAGTACTGAGAAACCAGCAACCCAAGCACTGAGCACACTGAGTACTGAGCACCCAGCACCCTGAGTAATGAGCACACAGCACCCCGAGCACTGAGCACCCAGCACCCTGAGTACTGAGCACCGAGCACCCTGTGTACTGAGCAGCCAGCACACTGAGTACTGAGCACCCAGCGTACTGAGCACCGAGCACCCAGCACCCTGAGTACTGAGCACCCAGCACCCCGAGCACTGAGAACCCTGCACCCTTAGTACTGAGCACCGAGCACCCCGAGTACTGAGCACCCAGCAACCCGAGCACTGAGCACCCAGCAGCCCGAGCACTGAGCACCCAGCACCCTGAGCAACGAGCACCCTGAGTACTAAGCACCGAGCACCCTGAGCACTGAGCACCCAGCACCCTGAGCACTGAGGACCCAGCACCCTGAGCACCGAGCACCCAGCACCCTGAGTACTGAGCACCCAGCACCCCGAGTACTGAGCACCCAGCACCCCGAGTACTGAGCACCCAGCAACCTGAGCACCGAGCAGCCAGCACCCCGAGCACTGAGCACCCAGCACCCTGAGCACTGAGCACCCATCACCCTGAGTACTGAGCACTGAGCACCCCGAGTACTGAGCACCCAGCACCCCGAGCACTGAGCACCGAGCACCCCGAGCACTGAGCACCCAGCACCCCGAGCACTGAGCACCCAGCACCCCGAGCACTGAGCACCCAGCACCCTGAGCACTGAGCACCCAGCACCCTGAGCACTGAGCACCCAGCACCCCGAGCACTGAGCACCCAGCACCCCGAGCACTGAGGACCCAGCACCCAGAGCACTGAGCACCCAGCACCCTGAGTACTGAGCACCCAGCACCCTGAGTACTGAGCACCCAGCACCCTGAGCACTGAGCACACAGCACCCTGAGTACTGAGCACCCAATACCCCAAGCACTGAGCACCCTGAGTACTGAGCACCCAGCACCCCAAGCACTGAGCACCTTGAGTACTGAGCACCCAGCACCCTGAGTAATGAGCACCCAGCACCCCAAGCACTGAGCACCCAGCACCCTGAGTACTGAGCACCGAGCACCCTGAGTACTGAGCAGCCAGCACCCTGAGTACTGAGCACCCAGCTTACTGAGCACCGAGCACCCAGCACCCTGAGTACTGAGCACCCAGCACCCTGAGCACTGAGCACCCAGCACCCTGAGTACTGAGCACCGAGCAACCCGAGTACTGAGCACCCAGCACCCCTAGCACTGAGCACCCAGCACCCCGAGCACTGAGCACCCAGCACCCCGAGCACTGAGCACCCAGTAGACTGAGTACTGAGCACCCTGAGTACTGAGCACCCAGCACCCTGAGCACTGAGCACCCAGCAGCCCGAGCACTGAGCACCCAACACCCCGAGCACTGAGCACTCAGCACCCTGTGTACTGAGCACCCAGCACCCTGAGCACTGAGCACCCAACACCCCGAGTACTGAGCACTCAGCACCCTGTGTACTGAGCACCGAGCACCCAACACCCTGAGTACTGAGCACCCAGCACCCTTAGCACTGAGCACCCAGCACCCTGAGCACTGAGCACCCAGCAGCCTGAGTACTGAGCACCCTGAGTACTGAGCACCCAGCACCCTGAGCACTGAGCACCCAGCACCCCGAGCACTGAGCACCCAGCACGCTGAGCACTGAGCACTCTGAGTACTGAGCACTGAGCACCCTGAGTACTGAGCACTGAGCACCGTGTGTACTGAGCACCCAGCACCCTGAGTACTGAGCACCCATCACCCTGAGCAATGAGCACCCCGAGCACTGAGCACCCAGCACCCCGAGCACTGAGCACCCAGCACCCTGAGTACTGAGCACCGAGCACCCTGTGTACTGAGCAGCCAGCACCCTGAGTACTGAGCACCCAGCGTACTGAGCACCGAGCACCCAGCACCCTGAGTACTGAGCACCCAGCACCCCGAGCACTGAGCACCCAGCACCCCGAGCACTAAGCACCTAGCACCCGGAGCACTGAGCACCCAGCACCCTGAGCACTGAGCACCGAGCACCCCCGAGCACTGAGCACCCAGCACCCCGAGCACTGAGCACCCAGCACCCCGAGCACTAAGCACCTAGCACCCGGAGCACTGAGCACCCAGCACCCCGAGCACTGAGCACCGAGCACCCCGAGCACTGAGCACCCAGCACCCCCGAGCACTGAGCAACCAGCACCCTGAGAACTGAGCACCGAGCACCCCGAGTACTGAGCACCCAGCACCCCGAGCACTGAGCACCCAGCAACCTGAGCACTGAGCACCCAGCATCCCGAGCAACGAGCACCCTGAGTACTAAGCACCGAGCACCCTGAGCACTGAGCACCCAGCACCCTGAGCACTGAGGACCCAGCACCCTGAGCACCAAGCACCCAGCTCCCTGAGTACAGAGCACCCAGCACCCCGAGTACTGAGCACCCAGCACCCCGAGCACTGAGCACACAGCACCCTGAGCACTGAGCACCCAGCACCCTTAGCACTGAACACACAGCACCCTGAGTACTGAGCACCCCGAGCACTGAGCACCCAGCACCCTGAGTACTGAGCACCGAGCACCCCGAGCAATGAGCACCCAGCACCCCGAGTACTGAGCACCCCAGCACCCCGAGTACTGAGCACCCAGCAACCTGAGCACCGAGCAGCCAGCACCCCGAGCACTGAGCACCCAGCACCCTGAGCACTGAGCACCCAGCACCCCGGGTACTGAGCACTGAGCACCCCGAGTACTGAGCACCCAGCACCCCGAGCACTGAGCACAGAGCACCCCGAGCACTGAGCACCCAGCACCCCGAGCACTGAGCACCCAGCACCCCGAGCACTAAGCACCTAGCACCCGGAGCACTGAGCACCCAGCACCCTGAGCACTGAGCACCCAGCACCCTGAGTAGTGAGCACCCAACGTACTGAGCACCGAGCACCCTGAGCACTGAGCACCCAGCACCCTGAGTACTGAGCACCGAGCACCCCGAGCACTGAGCACCCCAGCACCCCTGAGTACTGAGCTCCGAGCACCCCGAGCACTGAGCACCCAGCGCCCCGAGCACTGAGCACAAAGCACCCCGAGCACTGAGCACCCAGCACCCCGAGCACTGAGCACCCAGCAACCCGAGCCCTAAGCACCCAGCACCCCGAGCACTGAGCACCCAGCACCCTGAGTACTTAGCACCCAGCACCCTGAGTACTGAGCACCCAGCACCCTGAGCATTGAGCACCCAGCACCCTGAGTACTGAGCACCCAAAACCCCAAGCACTGAGCACCCTGAGTACTGAGCACCCAGCACCCCAAGCACTGAGCACACTGAGTACTGAGCACCCAGCACCCTGAGTAATGAGCACACAGCACCCCGAGCACTGAGCACCCCAGCACCCTGAGTACTGAGCACCGAGAACCCTGTGTACTGAGCAGCCAGCACACTGAGTTCTGAGCACCCAGCTTACTGAGCACCGAGCACCCAGCACCCTGAGTACTGAGCACCCAGCACCCCGAGCACTGAGCACCCAGCACCCTGAGTACTGAGCACCGAGCACCCCGAGTACTGAGCACCCAGCAACCAGAGCACTGAGCACCCAGCAGCCCGAGCACTGAGCACCCAGCACCCTGAGCAACGAGCACCCTGAGTACTAAGCACCGAGCACCCTGAGCACTGAGCACCCAGCACCCTGAGCACTGAGGACCCAGCACCCTGAGCCCCGAGCACCCAGTACCCTGAGTACTGAGCACCCAGCACCCCGAGCACTGAGCACCCAGCACCCCGAGCACTAAGCACCCAGCACCCCGAGCACTGAGCACCCAGCACCCTGAGTACTTAGCACCCAGCACCCTGAGTACTGAGCACCCAGCACCCTGAGCATTGAGCACCCAGCACCCTGAGTACTGAGCACCCAACACCCCAAGCACTGAGCACCCTGAGTACTGAGAAACCAGCACCCCAAGCACTGAGCACACTGAGTACTGAGCACCCAGCACCCTGAGTAATGAGCACACAGCACCCCGAGCACTGAGCACCCAGCACCCTGAGTACTGAGCACCGAGCACCCTGTGTACTGAGCAGCCAGCACACTGAGTACTGAGCACCCAGCGTACTGAGCACCGAGCACCCAGCACCCTGAGTACTGAGCACCCAGCACCCCGAGCACTGAGAACCCAGCACCCTGAGTACTGAGCACCGAGCACCCCGAGTACTGAGCACCCAGCAACCCGAGCACTGAGCACCCAGCAGCCCGAGCACTGAGCACCCAGCACCCTGAGCAACGAGCACCCTGAGTACTAAGCACCGAGCACCCTGAGCACTGAGCACCCAGCACCCTGAGCACTGAGGACCCAGCACCCTGAGCACCGAGCACCCAGCACCCTGAGTACTGAGCACCCAGCACCCCGAGTACTGAGCACCCAGCACCCCGAGTACTGAGCACCCAGCAACCCGAGCACTGAGCACCCAGCACCCCGAGCACTGAGAACCCAGCACCCTGAGTACTGAGCACCGAGCACCCCGAGTACTGAGCACCCAGCAACCCGAGCACTGAGCACCCAGCAGCCCGAGCACTGAGCACCCAGCACCCTGAGCAACGAGCACCCTGAGTACTAAG
>NW_024543944.1:0-29009 GCF_018167655.1 Microtus oregoni
TGGCCTACAGAATGAGTTCTAGGACAGCAAGATATATAGAGAATCCCAGTCCCAAACCACCAAAATCAACCAATCAATCAATTAATAAATCATTCTATCTTCTTAGAATAGAGGTGTTTATAATGTTCAAAAAAGGACTAAGTCTTAGTAGGGTATTGATGTGTCCTTTTCTTCTATGTAGTTTTTTTCCTCAGAGCCAGATTCTATATTTCTAAGAGGTCTTCCTTTCAGAGTCATATTTCTATATACCAAGGATAGGCAGGCTAATGAAAGAAAACATGCCTACTCACAATACCTTCAAACGAGATTAAATGTCTAGAAGTAAACCTAAGCAAGGAGTTGAATGATCTCTATAATAAGAACATCTCTGTATAAAGATATTAAAAAAGACACTAGAAGGTGAGAAGTCCTCCTATGTTCATGGATTGACTATGATCATTGTAACATAAGCACTTTATAGATTAAGTTCAATCTCAATCAAAATTTTCATGGATTATATTCTTCACAGTAATAGAAATTTTTAATAAATTAATAAATTTAAAAAAAAAGAAAGGGTGCACCCATGCTCTGAGTTGGAGACAGTAGGGATTTATGTATTTAATGAGGGATAATGATTTATTTAGAGAAATGCTGGATAAGTGAAAAAATGAATTTTTTATAAGCACTGGGCTGTTTCAATTCAAAAAAAAATTTGTAAAACCTATGCAGAAGTACAAAAGTATGTTTATTGAAAGCAACCCTAAACAAAAGTAAAAATGCCAGATGGATTGCCATTTCAGAACTCACGATATAGCAGAGAACTATAGTGATAAACACTTCATAGTACCAACAGGAAACCAGATATGTAAATCAGTTGAAGAAAGTAGAATACCAGAACATGAGCACATTAGTTACAGCCATCTGATATTTTAAAAAGATTCTAAAAAATACATAAGAGAAGAAAGACAGCATCTTCCAAAATTTATGATGCTGGGAAAAATGGTTGTTCACAAGTAGAAGAATGAAATTAGATCCATATGTGTGGGTCTTCACAAAAATAAACTTGAAATTGGTCAAAGACCTCAACACATTATATGAACCATGTAAATGCTAGGAGAAAATGTGGAGATTATCCTACAACAGAAGTGTAAGAAATTTCTTTCTGAATATACTTCAACTGGACAAATCATTAAGGACAATAATTGACAAATGAGACTTCATAAAACTACTGAGCTTCTGGAAAAGTAATGAAATATTTGACTAAAGAGGGAGCCCACAGAGTGAGGGAGAATTTTTACCAGCTATACATTTGACAGAGAATTAACATACAGAACATATAAAGAACTGAAAAAGCATAGTAAAAAATCTCCAACTTAAAAATGTGCAACAGATCTGAACCAAGAGTTTCTAAAAGACACAAAAGTAGCTATGGATACAGTTAAAGTGTTCTTCATTCTTAGGTATTAGGTAACTGTAAATTAAAACTTCATTGATGTTTCAACTTATAATCAGAATGACTAAGATCAAGAAAATTACTAACAAGTACGAGTGAGGATACATAAAAAGGGGAATCCTTATTTACTGATGGTGGAATTGAAAACTGTTTCATCCACTATTGAAATCATTGTGGAGACTTTTCATAAAACTACTGAGCTTCTGGAAAAGTAATGAAATATTTGACTAAAGAGGGAGCCCACAGAGTGAGGGAGAATTTTTACCAGCTATACATTTGACAGAGGATTAACATACAGAACATATAAAGAACTGAAAAAAGCATAGTAAAAAATGACCAACTTAAAAATGTGCAACAGATCTGAACCAAGAGTTTCCAAAAGACACAAAAGTAACTATGATTCAGCTACACCACTCCATGCCATGTGCTTGAAAGATTCTGTACCCTACTCTACAGATAGTTTCTTTTTTATTATAGTTTATTATTTTCATTTTACATTTCATCCATAGTTCTTCCCCTATCCCTCCATCTACTCCCCTTGCCTCCCACTCAGTCAATCCTCCATCCACTCCTCCCAAACAGGTAAAGGTTTCCATGGGAAGTCAAAATTTTGGCAAATTAAGTTGGTGAAGGACCAAGCCTTTTCTTTCTGTACTAAGGGTGAACATGCCATCCAATCACAGGGAATGGGTTCTGATAAGCTAGTTTATATATGAGGGATAAATCCTTGGTCCTACTGCCAGGTGTGTCACAGATAGTCCAAGCTTCACCACTGTCTCCCACATATGGAGGGCCTAGTTCGGACCCATGGAGGTTCTACAGCTGTTGGTCTAGGGTTCATGAATTTCCATGTGCTTGGTTCAAAAGTCTCTGTAGATTTCTCCATTATGTTCTTGACCTCCCTTGCTCATATATTCCCTCCTCCCTCTCTTCATTTGGGTTTCCAGAGCTTGGCCTGGTGCTTGGTTGTAGATCTCTACATTTGATTCCATCAGTTACTGGGTGAAGGCTCTATGACAGTAGTTGGGGTATTTACCAATCAAATTACTGAGGAAAGTTAGTTCAGACTCCTTCTGTACTATTGCTAGGAGACTTAGCTAGAGTCATCCTTGTAGATTCTTGGGAATTTCCCTAGCACCAGGTTTCTCCCTAACCTCAAAGTGGCTTTCTCTATCAAGATCTGTCTTTCATTGCTCTCCCACTCTATCTCTCTCCCAACTCTGTAGCTAGAAGTATTCTCCATTCTGATGGCTCCCCTGGACAGGTTTTTCTCTACCCACCTGATCCTGAAGCTGCTTATAAAATAACCACTCTGAGGCTTGTTATTAGTTACAAGTGTTTAGTCAATGTCTTAGACTTCTTAATGGCTATCTCTAAGTATTAAATTAACCCATTTCTATTAATCTGTATATTGTCATAAGCTTGTGATTTACTCCTTTGGTGGATACATGGTGTCTCTATCACTGCACTTACTCTCTTTCTCTATCTCTGTTCAGATTTCCTGTCTGGATTTACACTGCTAAGTCATTGGCTAAAACAGCTTTATTCATCAACAAATAAAAGCAATATTTATACAGATGTACATTCCACATCACTTCTTCTTTTCTGTCTAAATAAAAGGAAGGTTTTAACTTTAACATAGTAAAATTACATATAAAACAGGTATAAATGTAACTGTCTACTCTCCAAATTCCATTAAAGACCCCAGAAGGATATAATGCTACCTAAGTAAACAGAAAATACAGTGTAAGCAGCTTCCAAAACTCTAGAATTGACAGAGACATCTCATTGCCTGGAGAGTCACCCAAAGTTCTTTTGGTTAAAGATGGATGACCCAATGTTACAGAAGAACTTTGGAGACTAGATAGTTATAATATAGTTTTCCTTAGTTATGATAAAATATAAACCAGATATGAAACTTTAGACTCACAAAGAAAAAATAGATGATAAACTATTTCTTTAATTTTGTCAAATACACATAGACTAAATATTTGTAACTAATTCTTGCTTTATAGCTGTCATTTGACAAGTTTAGCAGTCATTTTCCTGTGGATCCTGCATATTCAGTTCATATAGCATTCCATCTAGTCTAGGAAAGAACAGGGTTCTTTTGCACAAATGGCTAGCACACTCTATAAGGAGCTTCTTCAATGCCCATCATCCTCTTGAAGTAGATTGGTGCTGTCCAAAGTAGACATTATCACTATCGAGAAAAGTCTAAGTTTTTAAAACATTTTAAATGCTGTATTCTATAGGCCTTTGAAGTCTTTGAAAGTTTTATATATATATATATATATAAACCTGAAATATATCTCTGTATATCTAGAAAGCCTAACTAACATGATTAAAGTTACTTATTATAAATGACTATCTAATAAACTGTGTTTTTTAATTATATAATACATTTTAAATGAGATTCATAAGCATAATACTTTAAACAAGGATATATATATATATATATATAAACTTGACCTTAAATTTATATCAGTAGACCAAAATCCATACAAATGTATTAATTGTATAAATCATATCCCTTATCTATTATTTTTAGAAAGAGAATGACTGTGACAATGAACCATTTATACCCAACCCCTCTTAAATGAAAACAAAC
This sequence comes from Microtus oregoni, assembly GCF_018167655.1. Classification (NCBI taxonomy): domain Eukaryota; kingdom Metazoa; phylum Chordata; class Mammalia; order Rodentia; family Cricetidae; genus Microtus; species Microtus oregoni. The sequence goes on from NW_024543944.1 coordinate 4,044, forward strand.
ACTTATAAAAATTCATTTGGGGAATTTTACTATATTTTTTTCCAATCTTCTTCCTGCTCTTCATCAGGCAAAGTATTAGTAGGATTCATGAAGACCTTGCAGGGGTTTTGTTTCATTAAATCACAGTAGCTTGGAAGGAATCCACAGGTTTCCATCCTCTGTAGAAACAAAAACAGAACCTCTTTTCCAAAGTAACATATCCTTAGACTCAAATTTACAGTCAAGATACTTTTAAAATATATATGTTGGTTTAGTTTAACAGTTCCCAGAATCAAATGTCTCTCTGTAGTCAAAAACTACAAAGAAAATACAATAATATACATAATCCAGACTCGGTATTTTCCATCTTTTCATGACCCATTATGATTTTTTTATTCTTATTTTCTTTCAAGAACCTCAGTTTAATATCTTTAAATTATTTTTTTATGTATGACTCTTTTTTATCCTCTCTGACTTAAGTCCACGCACATTTATCAGTCTTACTGTTGCCCATTTAGAGGCCTTGGGGGGTGGTTCTGAATCTGTCTTTACTGTATATCTGTAATCCTTCTCTGACAAGGAACATTTTTCAAATGGTAAGCAGCATGGTCACAGGAGGCCCTGGATGTTGGCTCCATTTCTCTCGACCTTTTAAGATGGCAGAGGTTTGTTCATTGCCAGCCCCAGGACCACTCAATGGAAGCTGTGCTCACCACCTCAACTCTGGTAAGCAGTGTGTAGCCCATAAACCCTTTTTGTCTGAGTAAATCTAAATCTGCCATGCAGCACACTGCAAGGCCTGGAAATGTCTCTGTGTATGGAGGCAGGAAACTGCCATGCTCTCCTGCCATGTACACCTAGCAGACCAGATCCATCTGCTTTGCCCAATCAGGGAGTGCTGAGCCACAGGCATGCTCACAGCTACTTTCTTTCTAACTCCAAGCAGGTGTACAGACCAAAAGTGGGTGGGTGGTTCAGCCCCAAACATTTAGGAACCAGATATAACTAGAATTATTTTCTATACTACTGGTCCCTCCAGACTCATTTTTCTCTGTCTACCTGTTCCTGGAGCTGGTTATGAAATAAACACTCTGAGACTTATTATCAGTTACATTTGTTTGGCCAATGTTTTAGGCTTCTTACTGGCTAGCTCTAACTATTAAATGAGCACATTTCTATTAATCTGTGAATTGCCATGAGGCTGTGGCTAACTGGTGTGGTAAGTTACTCCTTCAGTGGATACATGGTATCTCTGTGACCCCACCTACTCTCTCTATCAATCAATCAATTTATCTCAGTTTGAAATTTTTACCTGGCTTTCCTCTGCAAAACTGTTGGTCAAAACAGATTTATTAATCAACCAATAAAAGTAATACATATACAGAAGGACATTTCACATCCCTTTACCTCATGTTCCCATCTCCCATCCCCTTCCCTTTACCACGTCCCCTTGTTTACAGTTTACCTAGGAAATCTCATATAATTTCCCTTCTCTGGGAGATCCATATGTCGCTCTTAATGTCTTCCTTACTACATAGCTTCTCTGGAGGTGTGAATTATAGTCTAGTTATTCTTTGCTTTGCATCTCAATAAGTACATACTGTATTTGTCTTTCTGAATCTGGGTTACTTCACTCATGGTTTTTTCTTTCTAGTTCCATCCATTTGCCTGCAAACTTGATGGTGCCATTTTTTTTTTTGCAGCTGAGTAATACTCCATTGTGTAAATGTGCCACATTTTCTTTATCCATTCTTCAGTTGAGGGACATCTATGTTGTTTCCACGTTTTAGCTATTATGAGTAATGCTGCTATGAACATTGATGAATAAGTATCCTTATGGTATGATCGAATATTCTTTAGATATATGGTCAGGAGTGGTATCACTGGGTCTTCAGTTAGATTCCCAATTTTCTGAGAAACCATGATACTTATTTCTAAAGTGCCTGAACAAGTTTACACTTCCACCAGCAATAAAGGAGTAATCCCCTGACATAAGCTGTCCTCAGCACTTTTTGATCTTAGCCATTTTGACAGGTGGAAAATGGTATCTCAGAGTCATTTCGATTTGCATTCCCCTGATAATTAAGGATGTTGAGCAATTCCTCAAATGTCTTTCAGTCATTTGAGACTCTTTTGCTGAGTATTGTCTGTTTAAGTCTGTACCCCATTTTTTAATTGGATTGTTTTGTATTTTCATCTCTAGTCTCTTGAGATTTTTTTTTTTTTTGATATCAGCCCTTTGTCAGATGTGGAGGTGGTGAATCTCTTTTCCCATTCTGTAGGTTGTCAGTTTTGTTTTGCCATATTTATCATGTCTTTTGCCTTACAGAATCTTTACAGCTTCAGGAGGTCTCATCTATTGTTTGTTGCTCTCTGTATCTGTGCTACTGGTGTTACATTTAGAAAGTGATCTCCTGTGTCAATGCATTTAAAACTGCTTCCTACTTTCTCTTCTATCAGATTCAATGTAACTGGATTAATATTATGGTTTTTGATTCATTTGGATTCGAGTTTTGTGCAAGGAGGCAGATATGGATCTATTTTCAGTCTTCTACATGTTGACATCCAGTTATGCCAGCACCATTTGATAAAGATACTTGGCTTTTTTTATTGTACCATTTTGACTTCTTTGTCCAAAACCAGACATTCACAAGTCTGTAGATTAATATCAGGGTCTTTGATTTGATTTCATTGGTCCGCATGTATATTTTTATGTTAATACCAGGCTGTTTTTATTACTATAGCTTTGTAGTAGAGCTTGTTGTTAGGAATGGTGATGTCTCCAGAAGTTCTTTTATTGTGCAGGATTGTTCTAACTACTTTGGAAATTTTGTTTTTCCATATGAAGTTAAGTACTGTTGTTTTGAGGTCTATGAAGAATTTTTTGCTTTTGGTAAGATTGTCATTTTTATTATGTTGATCCTACCTATCCAAGAGCATGTGAGATCTTTTCATTTTCTAATATCATTTTCAATTTCTTTCCTTAGAGACTTAAAGCTCATACAACTGATAAATGGGCTGAGAAAGAACTCAGACAAATATCACAATGGACACAATTATAAAATATCTTGTGGTAACTCTAACCAAACAAGTGAAAGACCTGAATGACAAGAACTTGCAATGTCTACAGATACTTTTTAAGCCATGTCCATTGCTGCTCTATTCACAATAGCTAAGATGTGGAAATAATACAAATAACCTTCAATTGATAAATGAGCAATCAAAATGTGGTATATAAACATGATGGAATACTATTAATCTGTAAAGAAAACTGAAATTATAAATTTTACAGGTAAATAGGGTATCTCAGAAATATACTAGTTGAGGTAACATTGCAGAATATTCTTTTATACTATATGAAGATGTGTCATTGTGATTGGATTAATAAAGGGCAAAATGGCCAATAGCTAGGCAGGAAGAGGCTAGGTGTGACTTCTGGGGACAGGGAAGAGTCAGGAAAGAAGAGAGGTGGGGTCGCTGGCTAGATGTGTAGAAAGCAATATGAGCGGTATGGGGAAATGAATTAATGAGCCATGTCACAGAACATGAATCAAAATGAATGGGTTAATTTGTTTTAAGAGCTAGTGGGACAAATCTAAGCTGAGTTCAAGTTTTCATAATTAATAATGAGTCTCTTTGTCATTATTTCGGAGTTTGTGGTACTGAGAAAGACTTACTACATGTGACGTCCAAGATGGAGACTTGAATATCCAAAAGTAGAGTCTGAGTAAGCTAAGCAAAATTCTGGACAAGGAGTTGGATGTAGCTTCCTAGTCTTGTATTTTCTCAGGCTGGCTGGTACTCAGTGGCATACAGAGATGTGGCTACCAGCTGCTGCCTGCTGGCTGGATCCAGCTGCCAGCACTCTGTGTCAGTGCCTTGCACCAGGCTGAGCTATACAGCTGCTGACATGACAATTTAAGATTTGTCTTGCATGGTCAGAGACCACTGCAGTTTCTTAAGAAAGTCAGGTCCAGACATAGAAAACCTCTAAAAAGGCACAGTATGTTTAAAAATATGTTTAGATATATGACAGAAAAGAAAATGGGTATAGACAGTAATAGCAAGCGGTAAATAGTTTTAAAATAATAAAATAAAATGTTTTTAAAAAAAGTAAAATAATATTTTTATTATTATAAATATTATAAAAAGTCATGTAAAATTGAAATACACGGGACATCTGGATCCTGTATGGTGCCCTGTGGACTTGGAATTTTTTGAATGTTAAAGAACTGAGAACAATAGCTGCTGGGGGACATTGGCGTATGGAAGAACTGTTGAATTAAACCAGTCTGTATACATTGGGAATATCTTGGCTTCAAAACATGTTGCATTGGGGGAGAGTCAGGAGTCAGATTTAGGGGTTAATGCTGAAGATCAGAGAATCAGAGTGGCCAGCCACTCGAGAGTTCACTTACCTCTATCAATGCTCAAAAGGAAGTGGCAATCCTGTCCTTAGACTGCATCTCCCAACTACATACATCTATCTCCACCAAGCATCAGTCTGCAACTGTCTCCACCAAACCTCAGACTGCAACTGATTCCATTAAACCTCAGACTGAAACTGTGTCCACAAAACTTCAGACTGCCACAGTCTCTACCAAACCTTAACCTGCAATGAGATCCTGTCCCCTTCCACCTTGTATTCCCTCTCTGCACAGCCATATCACTACTGTCTCCACCTTCCTAGTGCCGGGATTAAAGGTGTGTAATCTCAAATGATGGGATCACCTCTGTGTGAGCTCTGTTTCTTTTAAACAGATTCGATCTTGTGTAGCCCAGGATGGCCTTTGTTGAGGGAGGTCCTTGCGCTCCTTCAGCCAATAGCTGCTGAGGGCCTTAGCCAAAGTTGGTTGCTTCAAAGCTGCAAACATGAGTTTGGATGATTGCCCAGGTAGCTAGTTGTCTCTGTGATTTGTTGCATGTTTTGGAAGTTGTTTTACTGAACTTCCTAATTACCCAGGTAACATTATTTCCCTTCTCAGATCTTCGATGGGGTTGAAGACTATATAAATGTAGTTACTTTTCTCTCATGACTTGGCTAAGTTATTTATTATACAAGACCTAAGCTAGTTAGACTAGGATATTTGTACTTATTGTGTATAATTTCATAGTAGGTTTAGAACTCTCTTACTTAAACAAAAGGGGGAGGTGTTGTGGGAGGTCCTTCTGCTCTTTCAGCCAATAGCCTTCAGCCAATAGCCACTGAGAGAGCATGCCCCAATGGGCTGGTATCTCAGCGGCTATTGGCTGAAGGAGCGGAAGGACCTCCTGCAGCAGGCCTTGAACTAACAGAGATCCCTCTACCTCTGTCTCCTAAATTTTGGGATTAAAGGTCTGTTTCTCCACTCCCTGGCCTCTAGTGGTTTAGCTATGTACTCTGATCTTCAGGGAAGCTTTATTTGTTAAAACATAAACAAAATATTACTACACATCACCTTTCCAGTTTTCCAAATGTAAATCTCTCTTCCTTTCCTACTTGTCCTTGAGGCTCTGCCAAACGCACATGACAGAGACTGACTCTTGCTAACGTAAGCCTTGATTGAATATTATTTGCTTAACTAAGTGTGATAGTGCACAACTATAATTCCATCACACAACAGACTGAGGTAGGAATTGTTGTGAATACAAGGATAACCTGGACCACACTCAAGAAAGCTTAAGGTACAATGTGAGAACCTGTTTCCAAAATGTTATAAAATTCTGTGATTTTAAGAGCCAGAGAATGTGGAGCTTGCTGTGAGATTGTGTCTCTTAGAAATTTCAGAAGCTATACCTGTTAAAGCTTACTAACATGGTTGCCTAAACCTGGCCTGAACAAGGACAGCACCAATAGATTGCTAATGAGAGTTCTATGGTAAGCTCAGGAGGTCTCAACCCTAGACAAAGAACTGCAAGAAACTAAGTGCCTATAGAAGAAGAAATAGTCGTCCCCAGGCAAGATTATACCAATTGGTTATCTAATACTAAAGAATTAGCATGGAAAACTTATACAAATATCATCATTTAGACTGAGAAGGTTGTATTTAGGAATATCTAACTCTATATAGCTAGGAATCTGCATCTAGATGGGATAGGTAGGTAGGTAAGTAGATGGATGGATGGATGGATGGATGGATGGATGGATGGATGGAGGGACAGATGAAATTTTTAAAAAGAGATCATGAATTTGAAAGAGCAAATTGGGAGCATATGGGAAGTTTGGAGGGAGGAACAGAAAGGGGGTGATGTATTATAATCTCAAAAAATAAAGAAAACTATTTTTTCTCATGTAGATGATATATCCCATTTTCCTTTGTCTCAGGTCACAGATATTTTCATGTTACTAAACTACATGCTTTCAATTTAGCATAGAATACCACAAAATGCTTCAATTTTTTCATAGCCATTGTTCTATTCACCCAACCCCTACTGTGAACTTGTTTTTTTTTTTTTTAATCTCATCTGCTTTACCTTTTAAAGTAGAATGCGGTTGGGCATTGCACTTCCATTCACAAGCCTTGTGTTACAAGACTAAGTGAAGCTTAAGATTTTGCTCTCCATACCTTACTTGAGAAAACAAGCCAAGTGGGGAATTTCTGTCAAGCTGCTTCAGCGTGTGATTTTTTTTTTATTTATAGGACTAGTATATACAAAATTAATTACTGGGAATGAAAAATTTGGAAAGTAGATTCTATAAAGTGACTTTAAAACATCCATTTTTCCTTTTAAACATGAAGATATATACTTCAGTGGCAAGCAATTTGCACTACTAAGGAATTAAGCTACATAGCTAAACACTTCAGACCACATGATTAACAATAGGTTACATTTTCAACAAACCTTCTACCAGTCTGTAGAAACAAGCATACAGTATCACAGTATCCTAAGTAGAAAAAAAATTATCTTCCACTTAGTTTTCCTGCCAGGCAGATAACTTTAAATGCTAACAAAAGTAAAGAAAAAAAAAACCCTGAAAAATATGTTATCAGAAGGAACTAAGGTAAGCGTTAAACATGTGGTTCTTCTAGTGAAGTTTAGTTTACTTCTTCCACATGTGATGTGTCATCTTCTCCTTCCAGGGACATCCTTTCTTCAGCTACAGTGCACTGGCAGCATTTATCTGCAGTAGGCTCGTCCTCATCAATACCTAGACAAAGCTTGATCAGCCTTTTCATCCTATTACCACGTCTTCCAGACTGAAGCCAGAAGCCAGAAGTGCAGTTTCATACACAAGATAATCAGATCCTTCACAGACTTGTCATTCTTTGCTTTTTGCCTTGAGATTTCGATAATTGAGTGGTCAGTGTTTATCTCCAGGTGTTTCTTGGCTGCCATGTAAACAATTGCTGCGTAGTCTCTGAGGGCTTGAGCTTTGATGATCCTCTCCATGTTTGCTGTGGATGCATGTGCTCTAGTGAAAAGGCAGTATGGGGTTGCCACCAATTGGTTTGAGACAACCTCCTTTTCAAACTTTTTCTCACAGATAACTTTCATCACACTGCAGAGCTTTTTAAACCTTGCTTTTCTCAATGTTTCTTTTTTCTCCTCTTCATCTTCTGGAAGTTTCAGTCTTTTAGCAATTGACACTAAGGTTTTTTTCCTCAAATTCCTTCAGCTGTTGCACACAATACTCACCAATGGGCTCAGTCATAGAGATCACTCCTAAGCCAGGATTTCAGAGATGTTCCACAAAGGCTGAGTTAGCTATTTGGTGCTAGGTTTAACTTTTGATAAGAAATAAATGTGTTTCTGGTTTTCCTTCATTCTGGTGCAACACTCCTTGAGAGAACCCATCTCATCCCCAGAAAAAGATGTGAGTACCACAAGAGCTCTGTAAGGTTTGTTTTTTTTTTTCTGATTTTGAGAGTCATAATGAATTCTAAGCTTTGTATTTTTTGAGGACTGTCCATAAAACTTTTTGTGGCACTCTTTCTTCTGCCAGTTCAGTGACAAGTTCTAAGCATTTCTTAATGAAATTATTTTGATAACCTTCAAATTTTTGCTTTCCTGCAATATTTCAAGGAAAATATTTAGAGGGAGAGCCTTGGAATATACCACCCCTCTACTAAAATGCAGATACTCATGAATGAACTCCTCATAGCTATTCATGATGAAACCTCTGCATACGTACAACTTGATATCTTTTTATTTCTGTTTTCAAACAGACAAAAAGAATCATGTCTTGGACATAGAACTTAAAATTCCTATTGTCCTTCAATAAAAAAATGTTTTACTGCCAAATGTTTTCCCCAATTATTGGTTAAGGGCTTGTATAACTCTCCATATTCTTTATTAGTAATGTCATCAGGATTTCTGTTCCAAATAGACTGTTTTGTTGAGTACTTGATCAGTAGTTGTTGTTTGTGAAAGTCCTTCTCCTTCTTTTCCTCTTGCTCTCTTTCTCCTCCTCCTTCCTTCCTCCTCCTTCTGAACCAACATCATCTATTTCACACTTGTCATTATATTCCTTCTATTTTTATTTCCTATTTGTCTTTATCTTTCTTTTCTTCAGTTTCATCATCATTGACTTCCCTATCATGCTCCTTCTTTACAAAGAGCAATGTGATAAAGAATGTTTCTTCACAATCTCCTTTATTTCCCTTTCTTCCAAATAGTCAGTTTGGTCTTCTTTAAGGTATAAGATAACTTTTGCTCCATGACCCATTTGTTCGTCTGTGTTACTTTGCACTCTGAATGATCCCCCTGCCAAGGATTCTTAGGTATACTGTTCACCATTATTATGCTTGGTGATGATAATTATTTTTTAACCAACCAAATATGTAAAGTAAAAATCAACCCAAAATTGTCAGTCACAAAGTTATATTCACCAGCTTGCTAAGTATCCATGAAGGCTTTGATACTAGACTTGGCAATAGTGTTAGATTTATTGATCAAGCCAGTTTTAATTATTCCAATTCCAGTATCTACAATTGTTAAGTGTTCAGTCAGGAGTTTGCTGGAAATGAGATTAATTTGGAGCTCCTTCATAGAGTCTGGTTATCTGGGATCTGTCAAACTCTCATATCTCATCTTTTTCAGAGCACCTGATTAATTTGAAATGAGTACCTTCCGAAAGATCTCTTCATTCAAATAGAAAGTATTGATGGTTATGGACATTAACCGGGCAATTTCTGTCTGAAAGACAAAATTTTCAACCTCTTCTTTCTCCATTGGGTATATGTTTTGGTCTTGGGTTTATGTTTCCTCAGGCATCTTTGCAGAGTAACGACCACACATGAAATAACACTAAAACTACTTCCCACTGTCAAATCCTAGAGTAGCCCAAATCTCCTAGCAAGAATTCAGTAAGACTCCTTTAATAGATTTGTAAATTTGTGGGGTTTCCACTCTTTTCTATTTCTCACACAGTTGGTAATTCTGCAATCACTGTCTTATCTGTTCCAAACATCTCTGATCATTTTATTGTCTTACCCAGAATATTACTATAGCTTCCTATCCCAAATAGGATAAAATACGAACACCATGTTGTTACATGTTAAATATTTAGTTAGCCATCACTTTCTAATTTTTCAATTTTATCTCTAATCTCTTGTTTTAGCAAAACTTGATTTCTAAGATAAACTAAGCTTTTGCATAATTATAATCTCAGGATAGCCTTTTTTTAACCTAGGAAGGCTGTCTAGGGAAAATAAATAAATAGATATTTGTAATTTCTCCAAGGTAATACATGCTTCTACCTCAAAATGAATGAATAAACCAATAAATAAAGCCAAAAAAGCCACTGTATTATATTCATTCATTTTTTTCATTTAATTAACTTCTTTTTTGTTGCCATTTTGGACATTGACTGTCACTGTAATTCAAGCTAGCCTAGAACTCACACTGTTTCTCAGGCTGGCTTATAAGTCATGGTAATTCTATCCCAGGTTCTCAAGTATTGAGATTATAAGTAAGACGTATCACTGCATTTTTTTTTTTGCCATCACTTTTGCTTGAAACCATCACCAGCACTGACTATGATCTCAGTTCTGTTAAGAGTAAAATTAGAAGTTCTCTTCTTCTAAAAGGCAGGCTTCAAGGAGCTGCTGTACCTGGTACACTTGGTCACCCTTATTTATTCTCTTGCTCTTCAAGTAAATAGACAAAAATGTTATCTGTTCTTTCATTAATATTAATGGAATTCGTCGAATCAAACTAAAATAGTAAAGTAAAACCAATTCAACAAAAGACATATTATGAAGTTAGTGACAATTCCCGGCTACAGTGATGATTGTACAGGGCAGTAAAAGTTTATCTACTAGAGCCTCCTAAACCTAAAAGGAAAGCTTTATCCACCTAATCACAGAAATTTTAGGAGACTTGAACCTTCTAATTAACCAATTTTCATTTCTTCTTAAATAATACTTTAAATTATAGAAATATAGATTATAATCTACTTGCTATTCTCATTTTACAGATTAGGAGCCTGAGGTTATTAGATGTTCAGAAAGATTTTTGAGAAGGTCATGTTGTACAGCCCATTAGCAGCACAGCAAAGAGAAAAACAAGTCTCGAGTTTTCCTCTCTATTATGGTTTCCATGACATCTCAAGGCCTTACAGCCACCACTAATGATATCCTCTATCTAGTGAATCTCAGACTAGAAAGGTCTCTGTAGACAAATCATTCAGAAGGAAATACTCTTTCTCTGATAAAGCCTGCAGATCACACTAACTATGCTCTGAAGAGAATCCAAATAACACAAGTATTTATATAGTCAGAAATAAAGATCTAAATGAAGTCTATCCTAATTCCTTATATTCATACAGGGAACATGAGGATCAGAGGTGGAAGAAGTAGTTTTCTCAAAGTCTCATTATAACTTGAAAGACAACTCTAAATTATTAGTGAGTTCTTGTAACTCTCAAACTTAAACACCATTCATTAATCTCCTTTCTCATTGTTTTAGTTAGGGTTTCTATTTCTGTGAAGAGACACCATGACCACGGCAAATCAAATAAACGAAACCATTTAATTGTGGTGGCTTACAGTTCATAGCTTAGTTCAGAGCTTTAGTACGTTATCATCATGGTGGAAGCATTGTGGTGTGCTGGCAGACATGGTGCTGGAGGAACTGAGAATTCTACAGCTTGATCTGAAGACAACACGAAGTGGATTGACACTGCGAATAGCCTGAGCATAGGAGACCTCAAAGTCCACCCCCACAGTGACACACTCCTCCAATAAAGCCATCAGACCTACTTCAGCAAAGCAACACCTTCTAATAGTGTTGTGCCCTATGAGCTTATGGTGACCAATTACATTCAAACTGCCACAATCACCAAGCCAAAATTTTAAGCCCATGTTGCCCATGGATTATAGTAAGCTATCAATACATGAGTGCTTCATTAGCACAACCTGTTTCTTTTTTTTATTGAAAAAATTTCCACCTCCTCCCAGCCTCCCATTCCCCCCACTCCTCTCCCCCTCCCCACTCCTCTCCTCTTCCCCCACTCTTCTCTCCCTCCTCCACTCCTCTCCCCTCCCCCACTCCTCCCCCCTCCCCCACTCCCCTCCTCTCTCCCACTCCTCTCCCCCTCCCCCACTCCTCCCCCCCTCCCTCCACTCCTTTCCTCCTCCCCCCACTCCTCTCCCCCTCCCTCTCCAGTCCAAAGAGCAGTCAGGGTTCCCTGCCCTCTGGGAAGTCCAAGGTCCTCCCCCCTCCATCCAGGTCTAGGAAGGTGAGCATCCAAACTGGCTAGGCTCCCACAAAGTCAGTACATGCAGTAGGATCAAAACCCAGTGCCATCGTCCTTGGCTTCTCTTCAGCCCTCATTGTCTGCCATTTTCAGAGAGTTCGGTTTTATCCCATGTTTTTTCAGTCCCAGTCCAGCTGGCCTTGGTGAGCTCCCAATAGATCAGCCCCACAGTCTCAGTGTGTGGGTGCACCCCTCGCGGTCCTGACTTCCTTGCCCATGTTCTCCCTTTTTCTGCTCCTCATTTGAACCTTGGGAGCTCCGTCTAGTGCTCCACTGTGGGTCTCTGTCTCTATCTCCATCCATTGCCAGATGAAGGTTCTATGGTGATATGCAAGATATTCGTCAGTATGGCTATAGGATAGGGCCATTTCAGGTTCCCTCTCCTCAGCTGCCCAAGGAACTAACTGGGGACATCTCTCTGGACACCTGGGAGTCCCTCTAGGGTCAAGTCTCTTGCCAACCCTAAGATGGCTCCCTTAATTAAGATTTATACTTCCCTGCTCCCATATCCACCTTTCCTTTATCCCAACCATCCTATTCCCACCTGTTCCCCCATCTTCCCCTTCTCACTTTTCTCTCCCCATCTTCCCTTACCTTCATCCCACCCCACCCCCAAGTTCCCAATTTTTGCCCGGCAATTTTGTCTATTTCCAATATCCAGGAGGCTGACTATATGTTTTTCTTTGGGTTCACCTTCTTATTTAGCTTCTCTAGGATCACAAATTATAGGCTCAATGTCCTTTATTTATGGCTAGAAACCAATTATGAGTGAGTACATCCCATGTTCATCTTTTTGAGTCTGTGTTACCTCACTCAGGATAGTGTTTTCTATTTCCATATATTTGCATGCAAAATTCAAGATGTCATTGTTTTTTACAGCAGAGTAGTACTCTAATATGTATATATTCCACACTTTCTTTATCCATTCTTCCATTGAAGGGCATCTAGGTTGTTTCCAGGTTCTGGCTATTACAAATAATGCTGCTATGAACATAGCTGAACAAATGCTCTTGTAATATGATAGGGCATCTCCTGAGTTTATTCCCAAGTGTGGTAATGCTGGGTCCAGGGGTAGGTTGATCCTGAATTTCCTGAAAAATCACCACACTGCTTTCCAAAGTGGTTGCACAAGTTTGCATTCCCACCAGCAATGGATGAGTGTACCCCTTACTCCACAACCTCTCCAGCAAAGGCTATCATTGGTGTTTTTGATTTTAGCCATTCTGACAGGTGTAAGATGGTATCTCAAAGTTGTTTTGATTTGCATTTCCCTGATTGCTAAGGAAGTTGAGCATGACCTTAAGTGTCTTTTGGCCATTTGAACTTCCTCTGCTGAGAATTCTCTGTTCAGTTCAGTGCCCCATTTTTTAATTGAGTTAATTAGCATTTTAAAGTCTAGTTTCTTGAGTTCGTTATATACTTTGGAGATCAGACCTTTGTCTGTTGCGGGGTTGGTGAAGATCTTCTCCCAGTCAGTGAGTTGCCGTTTTGTCTTAGTGACAGTGTCCTTTGCTTTACAGAAGCTTCTCAGTTTCAGGAGGTCCCATTTATTCAATGTTGCCCTTAATGTCTGTGCTGCTGGGGTTATACATAGGAAGTGATCCCCTGTGCCCATATGTTGTAGAGTACTTCCCACTTTCTCTTCTATTAGTTTCACTGTGTTCAGATTGATATTGAGGTCTTTGATCCATTTGGACTTGAGTTTTGTGCATGGGGATAGATATGGATCTATTTTCATAATGTATACCTTAGATCTATCTGTCTAAAACATCAGTTTAAGACAAATGATTCAATATTTAATTTTTCCTAAAGATTAGGTTCAGTAGTAAAATCATATGGGTTTTCAATTTACCATTATTGCCTAATAGCCTCATGACCTTGGACCTGTTAATCCATCTTTCTTACTTCAGTTTTCTCATATTTAAATGTTAATAAGTACTAAATCTGGGGACATATCAATAGCATAGCATTTACTTAGTGTGCATGTGATCTTGAGTTCTATCAGAATCATTGCAAAATAGATTAAAAAGTGCTGTCTTATAAATATTTGGTTATTCTGTGTATTAATGGCACATAATACTAACCGGTGCCAACCAGTACTGACCAGTGGCAGAATTATTGCCAACAAATGTTGGTTTCTATATAACCATACCATTTTGTATTCATAAAGATTCTGTTGCTTTCTACATGGGATAAAACCAGACTCGCTGAACATAGCAGACAATGAGGACTACTGAGAACTCAAGAACAATGGCAATGGGTTTTTGATCCTACTGCACGTACTGGCTTTGTGGGAGCCAAGGCAGTTTGGATGCTCACCTTACTAGACCTGGATGGAGGTGGGAGGTCCTTGGACTTCCCATAGGGCAGGGAACCCTGATTGTTCTTCGGGCTGATGAGGGAGGGGGACTTGATTGGGAGAGGTGGGGGGAAATGGGAGGCAGTGGCAGGGAGGAGGCAGAAATCTTTAATAAATAAATATAAATAAATAAATAAAAATTAAAACTCAGAAAGACATAATGATTTGAGTTTTAATTTAGGTCAGGCTTGCTAAGGATATAATATCTGTCATCCTAAGGTTTATGAGAATCCATGCACGTGAATGTTATTCTTCAGTTAGTTCCCATTTTCCTTTGGCTCCTGAATACCATCTCTACATATTGAGTACCACAATATCTCTGGAATCACAACCCAAAATTGTTTTATTTGACAAAACTAATTTTTATATTTGGAGATAAAATACATAGTTTTATTCTATGTATACACTATATAAGGAGTTAATGAATTTAATTAATGTAAACATCACACCACCGATATCATTTTGTTGATTAGAACATTAAAATATGAGGGTTTTATAATTTTGAAATATGTACTACCTTATAAATAATGGTTTTCACATAGTGCAATATGTCATTAAAGTTTCCCTGCAGTCTAATCTCCTTCACTCAGCCTTTCTTTTTTTCTCGAGGCAGCAACAATAACTTCCACTATTCTGTTTAAATGAAAATAATTTCTGAAGAGTTCCTTGAGAAAATGTATCATTTGTCTTAGTGTGCCTTTTAATTTTACTTAATGTAATTTTTTTATTTCTATCCACGTTGTATTATTTATACAATTTCCCTTCCTTTCAAAACCATATAGTGTTTTAACTACATAGCAGAGAACTCCATATGAATACTTCATTAATCCTTCAAGACAATATAATCAAAACCCAAAGTGACTCACCATCTTCTTCTCCATCCCAAATCTACCATCATTAAATGTTTTCTTTTTCTATATTAGGTGGGATTCTCTAGAGAAATAGATTTGATAAAATGGGCATATATTAATGGGAATTTATTGAACTGCTTATTGTGAAAGCCAAAGTTACATTTTAAGCTTTAAATACTATGCCTTAGAGATCCAGGACACAAAAATACCTCTTATCTGCGAGCCCCTAAACCAAGAACAGATAGTTCCTAAAAATTCTGGAGGCTATTACTTATAGGAGATAATAAGTCACAGGAGTTTCATTCTGAGAAACGTGTTTGTTTGATCCATGCTTGATCACATGTGGGTAGGTGGTCCCCAGGCTGAAGGGACTCCAGGATGTATGTTGCCCCTGATTGGACCTGATGGGAAATACAATCAATTATTAGGATTTTTTCTTAAGCTGCTACAAACAAGTTAGACAAAACCATACATAAACTGGCTAAAGGATGGAGAGAAAATATCCACATTAATAAAATCAGTAATAAAAGGGGAAATAAGAACAGACACACAGAAAACCAAATAATCATAAGGACATACTTTAAAAAACCTGTACTTCACCAAATTGGAAAATATAAGTGAAATGAATAATTTTGAAGGTATCAAATTTGATAGGTACCACATACCACAGTTAAATCAAGATCAGAGAAAAAAAAATTTGAATGGACCTATAATCTTTAGTGAAATAGAAATTCTACCAGGCATTCAGAGGAGTTAACACCAATACTCCTAAAATTATTCCAAAATAGAAATAGAAGTAACATTGTCCAACTCATTTTATGAGGGCACAGTTATCTTGATACCCAAACCACAAAAAAATTCAACAAAGAAAGATAATTACAGACCAATTTCCCTTATGAATATAGATACAAAAGTACTCAGTGAAAGATTCACAAACAGAATCCAAGAACACATCAAAAAGATCCTCCACCACAATCAAGCAGATTTTATCCCAGAGATGTAGGGATAGTTCAACATACAAAAAACAATAAATGTAATCCACCATATAAATAAACAAAATAAAACAACAGCAACAACAAATAATCATGTCATTAGAAGCTGAAAAAAACTTTGACAAAATACAACACCCCTTCATGATAAAAGTACTGGAGAGAGGCCAGGCGGTGGTGGCACCCGCCTTTAATCCTAGCACTCGGGAGGCAGAGGCAGGTGGATCTCTGCGAGTTCGAGTCCAGCCTGGTCTACAAGAGCTAGTTCCAGGACAGGAACCAAAAGCTACGGAGAAACCCTGTCTCGAAAATCCAAAAAAAAAAAAAAAAAAAAAAAAAAAAGTACTGGAGAGATTAGGCATACAGGTGCATATTTAAACATAGTAAAGGCAATTTACAGCAAGCCTATACCCAACATCAAATTAAATGAGAGAATCTCAATGCAATTCCACTAAAATCAGGAACAAGACAATGCTGTACCCTCTCTCTGTATCCACTGAATATAGTACTTGAGGTTTCAGCTAGAGCAGTAGTAAAGCTAAAGAAGATCAAGGGGATACAAATTGGAAAAGACAAAGTAAAAGAAATGTTATTTGCAGATAATATAATACTAGATGTGTAAGTGATCCCCAAAATTCCAGCTGACAAACACTTTCAGCAAAGTGACTGGATGTAAATTTAACTCAAAAAAAATCAGTAGCCCTCCTATATACAAATGTCAAATTTACTAAGAAAGAAATCAAGGAAACAACACCCTTTACAATAGCCTCAAATAATATAAAATAATTTGAGGTAATTCTAACCAAGCTAGTGAAAGATGTGTATGGTAAAAACTTCAAGTCTTTGAAGAAAGAAATTGAAGGAACGATCAGAAAATGCTCATATATCAGTAAGATAAACATTAAAAATGGCCATTCTTCAAAAGCAGCCTACAAATTTAATACAATTCCTATCAAAATTTCAACAAAATTCTTTACAGATCTTAATGGACTCCTCAAGACCCACCTCTACCACTCTTGGGAGGAGTGGTGGGAGGGGAAATTACAGTCACAATGTATTGTATGAGAGAAGAATCTTTGTGTAGCTTGGTTTGAGGGACCTTGGCAGTGGTAGCAGGGTCTATCCCTGGTACATGAGCTGACATTTTGGAACCTATTTCCTTTGGTGGAATGCCTGGTTCAGCTTTGATGTGGGCAGAGGGGCTTGGTTCCCCCTCAACTTGATGTGCCAGGCTTTGTTGATTCCCCATGGGAGGCCTTACTTTCTCTGAGGAGTGGATGTAGGGTTGGGGGAAGGGGGAGGGAGTAACAAGAAGAGAAGGAGGGAAAACTGTGGTTTGTATATAAAATGAATAAAAAAATTGAAAACAAAAAGCCATTATGCATGCTTTTTGATCCGTTGGGGCTAAATAATCAGCTGTGATTAACAAGAGTACTATTAACGTGAAACCTTTACTTCCCTAGGACAATAGATGCTGATCAAAGTGGTCTGAAGGATCAGGTATAATTAAGAGCCCAGCCTCAACAAGGTGAAATATTCTGAAAAGTATTTCCTCAAAGCCAACAAACAAAATTTGGGGGTCATAGAGACCAGAGCTGCATCTCAAGCAGATAGTGAAACCTGTCAATATGGAACTGTTACCCACATGGGTCTGATATTTACTGCATGAAAGCTGAAGGTTTGAGAAGGCAATGGGGAGAGATGAAACTTGACATGATGTGGCAGTGGCATAGTCTCTGAACTGAAGCCAGGAAAGCTATTGGTGAAGATACAGCTTCACTTGCAATGGGGACCCCAGGTATTACTGGAGATGTCAGTATTGTGGACCATTCACCAAGGACGGCTGCCAGTGTAACGTGGAGCTTGCTGAAGCTTAAGAGACAAGCTGTACAGGTTTATGCATGGAAGAACTGGATATATGGAGCTACCTAAGCCTTTGGACCCCAGAAGACAAGTGCATTGAAGATGCCAGACACAGAGTAACCAGATCTGGTTTTACAATACTAAATTCTTGTTTTGCATAAGTGTGGTTCTATCATCCCCTAGTTCTTAAATTTTAGGGGTAAGAAAGTACTTTATTTTTTTAATTTTATTGTAGCCTACAGTTAAGAGACTAGATTTTAAAGAAACCTTGATATTCTAAAGGCCTAATTTTTTGATGACTGTAAGAATTGAAAGGTTGTGCTGTGTTTGATGTAATAATATTTAAATAAGGAGAAGAAATTTAAAGTTTACAGTTTCAAGTGTTGTGTTTTAAGTTATCAAGTAGTAGAGGGCTCTCACTAGCTTTAACTGTCATAGCACATCCCAGAGTTATCTGAGAAGAGAGTCTCAGTTGAGAAACCACCCAAATGAACTTGGCCTGTTGGCATTTCTGTAGAGGATTGTCTTGATTGCTGAGTGAGGTCAGAGTGTCTCGCCGGCTATACATAGCACTATTCCTAGACAAATAGTCCTGGGCTGTATAAGAAAGATAGTTAATTATGAACCAAAGAGTGAGTAAGTAATCATTGTTTATTAGTCTCTGCTTTGAATCCCTACTTTCCTCAGGTAAAAACTATGACC
This sequence comes from Microtus oregoni, assembly GCF_018167655.1. Lineage (NCBI taxonomy): Eukaryota > Metazoa > Chordata > Mammalia > Rodentia > Cricetidae > Microtus > Microtus oregoni. The sequence goes on from NW_024543944.1 coordinate 22,467, forward strand.
TTATAAACTATAAGTCGAGTAAATCCTTTGCTCCCTGAATTTGCTTTTGGGCACAGTGTTTAATCAATATATATAAATACCTACAATATATTATAATCCATAAGCCTATAGTTAAAAGCATACTCATGAGTATATAAGTATATATAAGTATAGTCTATGAGTATATAATATGTAAGTATAATATATGTAATATAGTAGTCTTCATTAAAGTTGAAATTTAGTAGCAAAAATACAAAGTATTGGTATTAGATACATAATTGTTATAGAGAAATCCGAGGATTAAATTCAAGCCCAATTTTACAAAACAGTCCTCTTTTTATTATACTCCCAACTCAAGTATAGGGAAAGCAAATTATTAGGTGCAAGAACATTGCTAATATTCATGTTATTAAATTTACTTAAGAATTTATTCACATTCACATTGTTATTTGTTCCTGAACATAAAGATCCCATCCCACAGGATGTACAACAACAATGTAAACACTCATAGACTTTAGATTTGTTTAGTATCTGACATAAAATTCATACTTAGTAAATTTCTAGGGAATAAATGAATGAGTGACTTGCTTAACCAAGGACGTTCCTTGTCATTGAAAATGGGAAGAGAGGATGCAGCTTAAGGAATGAATACAAATATATGAATATCATATATGGAGGTGTGCATGGAAGTCAGCAGAGGAAATTGGATTGTCTGGAATTGGAGTCACAAGTTGTTATAAACTGCCCAATGTGAGTTTTTGAAACTGGATTTGGGTCCTCTAGAAGAGTGGTAACTACTTTTGGCCTCTGAGCCATTTCTCCAGACTCCAGTCATGATGTTTTAATACAGGTACATAGTCTTGTGTAAATAAATGGTTTAAGTGTGATTTATTTATGCCAAATATTCAATCCGTCTTGGGAAGATTTTATGCATACTATAATAGAAAGTCCAGTTGTCCTAGTGCCATTTTTAAAAGAATATTTTTTATCCATTGGGTATTCTTGGAAGATTTTTTTACAGATAAGTTGACAATATATACACAGGACTTGTATAAAATATGTGTTTTGTAGTGCCAGGAATTGATCCTAAGAATTCATGTGCTAGGCAAGCACTACACCACTGATATATGCCTCTGACTCCTTAAAATGTGTTAAGTTATTGAGCTAGGTTGAAATTCCCCAAATATATTCTGATTCTAATATCTGGAGCTTGTGAATATTGTGAAAGAGAGCATATACATGTGATTAACTTAAGGATTTGGAAACGTGGGGATTATTCTAAGATTGGATCCCAAATGACATCCTAAGTATCTTTATAGATGAAGGAAGTATATGATTATTGGATATGTCTTTGAATAAAGAACATAGAAAACCAAGGGATGCAAGGGATTTGTTATATATGCTGGCAAAAGGCAAAAAAAAAACATTTTATTTCCCAGATACTCTGTATAATATATAATCTAGTTAACACTTAATTTCACCTCTAGGACATTTTATATTGGAGTTTTGACCACCATAATTCTGAAACAATAAAATGTGTGATTTCAATATTAATTATTTATCTTAATTTGATATTATAACCACAACAAAGTAGTATAGCAATTGAGGATAAACAGGAAAATAATTACTGTAGAATATTGACAACAATTTGATAGGATTAAGCTGATAAGTAGCTAAATTTTGGTTATAGTTGAAGATAATATGGTGACTAGTTGTTGAATTAAGAGCAATAAGAGAAAAAATTTTCATTAAAACATTTTGAGCACCTATAGAGATCATGATAAGTTTTGCTAAGCTGGATATCTCTAGGTGAAAAAAAGACATTAGGATGAAGAGAAATATCACATTTTGACCATTTTATGTTGAGATGCCTACCAAGTGAAGTTGTAAACCCATGTCTGGAATTCGGGCTAAATAATATGGCCAGTGAATAACCAATATCCCTGCCTGTGATGTTTGGTGAGTAAAAGGGGCTTCCATGATACCCCTTTGGCCAACTATTAAACAAGATATACTATATTCCTGGCACTGATGGTGTTACTCGGCGGCATAAGATATACTAAGTTTATGGTTCTTTCTATTATATGACAATTCCTTTATATTCTTTTCAAGTTTGTATATGTTTTAGGAAACTTGTCCAGTACAGCAGTAGGTTTCCATTTGATCTATTCTTTCCTTCTCTCTCACTCTCTTTCTTTCTTTTACTTTTATCTGCATTCATTTTATGTTGGATTTATTCCCACGCCAAAAGTTTCTGTTTCTTCAGGGATATCTTCTATTCTGTGCAGCCCCCTTTTCTGACTTTGGAACAAATTGTTCTTTTTCAGTGGCAAGGGGAGCTCCTGTGTGGGTATTATAGCCATGAGCTCTGTAAGTTCGTCGGTGCATCTTAGGTGTTTTGTTCTCCTGGATATGTTCAATGACTAGAGAACCTACATCTAAACCCTTCAGTTCAGCATTGCTCTCTGCGGTTTTAAGCACGTGCAGTAAAAATTCAGCACTTTTTTTTATTGGCTACTGACCTGTGTCCAGACCCACTGTTTGACCTGGGCATATTTACTGACTCCACCATTGTACTATCAGAATGGGACACACTGCTTCCTTAAAGTGATATCTTTCAGATACTTGGCTTTTTGGATATGCATACCCTTGATGGCTTGGGCAGTTTTATGGATTTTCTTAAAGCTAACCTGAAGATTTGCATAATTTATTGGGTTTTCTGAGTCAGGAGAGTAGTGAACCATCTTCCCAGGTCACCTGAGGTGGCTTCTAAAAAGAGGATGCATCCATTTGACTTTTCAAAAGACCTTTAGTGATAGCTGTCTCTTTTTTTTTAATTTATTTATTTATTAAGGATTTCTGCCTCGTCCCCGCAACCGCTTCCCATTTCCCTCCCCCTCCCCCGATCAAGTCCCACTCCCTCATCTGCTCGAAGAGCAATCAGGGTTCCCTGACCTGTGGGAAGCCCAAGGACCACCCACCTCCATCCAGGTCTAGTAAGGTGAGCATCAAAACTGCCTAGGCTCCCACAAAGCCAGTACGTGCAGTAGGATCAAAAACCCATTGCCATTGTTCTTGAGTTCTCAGCAGTCCTCATTGTCCGCTATGTTCAGAGAGTCCGGTTTTATCCCAGGCTTTTCCAGGCCAGCTGGTCTTGGTGAGTTCCCAATAGAACATCCCCATTGTCTCAGTGTGTGGGTGCACCCCTCGTGGTCCTGATAGCTGTCTCTTCCCATATTTCCTTCGTTACTCTTCTATCCCATTTCCCTATGCATTTAATCTTCCTATTAGTTTTCCCCTCGTCCTTCCATAAGGCTTTGTTTTATTTCCCTTGCACTGGAAGATCCTCTTCTTTTCCCTGGCCCATTAATAAGTACCTAAACCTTCATGGTTATGTGGATTCTAGCATACATATTGAAAACTTAAATGATCAATCCACATTTAAGAGAAAATATACACTCTGCGGCTTTTATAGTTTAGGTTGCCTGATTCAGAATGAATTTTTTAACTCCAGCCATTTATCTGCAAATTTTATAGATTCTTTTTTCTTTACAACTGAATAGCATTCTATTGCATGAATGTAGCAAATTTTCATTATTGATTTACCAGTTGAGGAATATCAATGCTTTTCTCAGTTTCTGGCTATTATGAATGCAGCAGCAATGATTATAGTTAGTGCTCCATTGCTGATAAAAAAAATACCCTTTATTTATTTCAAGAAGCCTGGAGAAGTCAAACTGGTCTTCAACTAGGAGCTTTATTCATACTATCATTCATGTTGCTTAAAGGGACTCTGCACACTACTGGAGAAGAAATGTATTAATATCACCTAGCTACAAACTCCACAGCCTACAACAGCAACTGGCCTGCAAAATATACTGCTGCAGTAGTGACACAAATGTTATAGAAAAAAAAAACAACAAAAAGCCCATTGTTATTGGATTTAAGTCACACTCCATGAGATGGAGCATATAGTGCTAAAGTTGCCAAGACCCTGAACTTGATAGGCCATAAGCCTAGGGAAAAACCTAATACTATTATTTTGCTAAAGGAACATAGCAATAAAATGACTCCTAATGACACATTCATACATCCATAGATCAGTGTGTCATCAGAAAAGCCTGTTTTTGCAATAGATAGAAATTAATAGATAGCTATACAACCGAACAATGTGCAGAGGATGAGAGATTTTGGACCCTCAATGGGATGTCTTTAACAAAGCTCTCCCCTCACGTCTCACACATCTAGGTTGAAGAGATAGAAAGACTGTGAGAGCCAGATTTGTTGGATGAATCCAAGGAAACAGCATTTTCCAGATACTATGTGACTGAACATATCTTTTCTATGGCTGTGAAGAGACACCCATGAAAAAACAAATTTAAAATAAAGCATTTAATAGGAAGATTGCTTGCGGTTTTAGAAAGTGAATCCATAAACATCATGGTTAGAAGCAAGGCAGCAAGTAAGCAAGCATGACACTGGAGCAGTAACTCAGAGCTTACATCTGATCTACAAACACAAGGTTGAGAGACAGACTGGAACTAATGTGGGCTTGAGCTCACCAACTCCAGCCGGACAGGGAAGGAAACAGCATAGGTCCAAACTAGTCCTCTGAATGTGGGTGACAGTTCTATGGCTGGGGCAGACTACGGAGCCACTGACAGTGGCACCAGAATTTATCCCTACTGCTTGTTCTGGCTTTTTTGAAACCTATCCTCTTTGGATAGATACCTTGCTCAGCCTAGATAGTAGTGAGGGCCTCGGACCTTCCCCAAAGCAATGTACCTTACCCTCTCTGAAGAGTAGGTGGGGGTGGAGTAGGGGGTAGGTGGAGGGGAGGAGGGGAGGGAGTGGGAACTGGGATTGGTAAGTAAAATGAAAAAACGTTAGTTTTCTTTTAAAAAAAATAACATAAACATAAATAAATAAATAAATAAATCTCAAAATCCACCCCAAGGACACATGTCCTCCAATAAGGGCACACCTCCTAGCCTTACCCCACCACTTCCACCAATAGGAACCAAGATTTTAAATATATGGGCATATGAGGGTCATTGGGTCATTTAATTAGTTCAAATCAACACTTTTCACCCCCTTTCCCCCATAGGTTTGCTGTCATGTCTTAATGAAAAATATATTTAATCCAATTTCAAAAGTCCTATACTCTATCACAGTCTTAAAACAGTTTAAAAGTCCAAAGCCTTTTTCTGAGACTCAAGGCAAACTCTTAATGCAATTCCCTGAAAAAAGCAAATTACGTGCTCCCAACATGTAATGACATGGAATATATACTACTATTACATGATGGGAAGCGAGACAGCAATCAGGGAGGCATAGTACTGGAGCAGTAGCTGAGAGCTTACATCTGATCCACAACCACATGTCTGAAAAGAGAGAGACTGGACCTGGAGTGGGCTTTGGAAATCTCAAAGCTCTCCCCCAGTGACACATGTCCTTCACACATATCGCAGTCATTCCCAAAACTCTTACACCAACTAGGGAACCAAGTGTTCATATATGGGGGCCGTTCTCCTTCACATCGCTACAGATTCTCATATGAACTCACAGAGCCTGGGGCAGTATGCACAAGACCTGCCCAGCTTCAACGCAGATGGGGCTACAGTGCTAAGAGAGAGAAGTGGACACAAAGTCTCATTCCTAACTAGGAAGCCATTTGCAAATGGGAAAGGGAAGACCTGTTTTCTCCAACCAAGTGTCCCTGGGTTTATCAACCACATCCAGAGCAGGCCCAATGCTTAGTAGTCATTTTTATTTTGCCCTTCTTTTGCCTCTTGGCTTTTTGTTTGTTTTAATTTTTTATTTTTGTATTTTGTGCTTTTTTAAGAGAGAAAGAACATAAAATTGGGTGTTCAGGGAGGAGGGGAAGATCTGGGAGGAGTTGGGGTAAGGAAAACACAATCAAATATACTGTATAAAAAATCTTAAATGTGGCTAGAGATTGAAATTTAGGAATCATTAGCATGTTGAAGGAATTTCAAACAATGAATCTAGAAATAGCCGTGTTGGTTCTCTTGTGATGAATGTCAAGCTGTATTTTCAGTGAAACCCTTCAAAGCTGAACTCCTCATTTCATTTTGAGTCTGTGTTCCTTTCAGTGCTATCTATCTATTCAAATCTTTGGTACACTCAATGAAAAAGTTCTTGCATATTTTCTCTCACGTGTAGGAAAATGAAGAGGGGCAAAGGAAATGAATGCCAGACAGAAATACCCAGTAATATGAAGAAATGAATGCTAAATAGAAATCACCATGAATATGAAAAATGGAAATGGAAAATGGGCACAAAAGATGATTGTTAGAGGAGATGAATCTGATCAAAGTACCTTAAATACAGGTGTGTGATATCATAATGAAACCCATTATTTGCATAATTAATAGATTCTAAGAGAATTTTTGCTACTTACGTTGCTGAGAAAAAGGGACAATTGAATGCTCAGCTCTGAAGAGGAGATTTACATGACTGTATCTACCATTCATGGAATATTCCAAAATAAGAGACAGAAGACTGTAAGACTCAGAAGGCAGCAAACGGGGAAGCAAAATG
>NW_024543945.1:0-28240 GCF_018167655.1 Microtus oregoni
AGACCTGAAGCAAGGTCTTGTGTGCCATCCCTGCCTGGAACTGATTGCTCTGGGGTCTGCTTCCTGCCTCTGTTGCTAATTGAGTGGTGGGGCTGTGTCCCGCCACACCGGCTAGTTTTGCTCAAAATAATTACACAGACACTGTATTCTTTTAAACACTGCTTGGCCCATTTCTATCTAGCCTCTTCTAGGCTAATTCTCACATATTAATTTAGCCCATTTCTAATCATCTGTGTAGCACTGTTAGGTGCGCTTACCAGGAAGATTCTAGCCAATGTCCATCCTGGGTCAGAGCTTCATCACGTGTGCCTGCCTGGGAGAGGGGAGCATGGTGTCTCTGAGCTCACTTCCTTTTCCTCCCAGCATTCTGTTCTGTTTACTCCTCCCACCTATGTTTTTAACCTTTCAGGGCCAAGCAGTTTCTTTATTGCTTAACCAATGAAATCAACAGATTGATATATGACACTCCCACATCATGCCTCTGCTCAGGGACCTGTGGCTTGGTCTCATGGCCTGCTGCCCACTGCAGCCACTCAGGATCCACAGCATTTTACTTTTACCATTAAATTGGTGCTGTGGAAATTAGTGTTTTTATTGTTACCAAAAATAACTTTCTTGTAAAACAGCAATTTGATGCAACTATTGCCAGGCAATCTGAAAAATAAAAAAAAAAAAAACTTTTCAAACATTTTCAAATTAAATGTTTGAAACATCTGTGAGATCTAAAACAAATCACATTGTTCACAAAACTATGCAATTATTTTAACACCCTTTAGAAACACAAAGTTAAGCTGTATGGAAAAATGTAGACAGCTACCCATCAAAGTTCATTCCTTCTTCCTGAGTGCACATTCAAGTTCATTTCTCAGTTCATTGTGTTCAGAAGGCTGCTCTCCCCCTACAACAATGTGTATGCAAGTGGTTTATACTGCATCCAACCCTCTTGGTAATATATTCTTTCCACTGGGTTTGTTGAGATTATCACAATAACTTAGAAAATTATGAACTGAATCTGGAAGATCTAAATAAAAAGAATTTTGGGTATAAATGATCATTTTGGTGTGGGAAGTCCTTCTCTATATGTGTTGCTTTCATTGATTAATGAATAAAGAAGTTGCTTTGGCCTGTGATAGGGCAGAATAGAGCTAGGCAGAAATACTAAACTGAATGTTGGGAGAAAGTAGGAGGAGTCAGTGAGACACCATGTAGCCACTAGAGGAGAAAGATGCAAGCTGCCAGTTAGAACCTTGCCAGTAGACCACAGCCTTTTTGATAAAACATAAAATAGAATAGAAATGGGTTAATTTAAGATATAAGAGTTAGCCAGAAAAATGCTTAAATTATTGGCCAAACAATATTGCAAATACTATAGTTTCTGCATGATTATTTCAAGTCAGAGTGGCTGGGAAACAAATGAGTGATCTCCACCAACATCACTTGAGGGATATCACTTATATTGCATGTTTGAGCAATATTAAAGAAACTTATACCATGTTTGAGCCATTAAATAACTTAGAAGTTATCTGTTGCAATATACGGTGCTGTCTTAAAAAAATAAATCCCCTTAAATAAAATAACAAATGCCAAAAAAAATTTAAAAAGCTACCTTAAAATATGATAAAACACTCAAATTAAGAAAAACTTTTAGATGAAATAGTATCACTGGATATAATTACCTAATTCTAAAGACAGAGATGATAAGAAACTAGGAGGGTTATTAGAGAAAATTCTTAAGAGAACTTCAAATTAGAAAGGTTAATAACCAGATCAAAGCACCTGAGCCATATTTAAAGTCTATATTAAATATAATTAAAAGAAAATACAAAGAAAGATGAAGTCAAAGAACAGATGATAAGTGATACACATGTACAGAAATTGGTATAATGACACAGATGATTAATACATAAAATGTCTATTCCAATAAATATGTCATTTTAGTGATGAATTTTTCATAGCTAGGATTTTCTTTGAAGGTTTCTTATCATCTGCCTCCTTTGTAGAAAGGCAGCCAGAAATCTTTCACCAGAACATATTTCTATGAGATCTTGGCAAAAAAAAAAAGCAACAGCTAATTAGGTCTAGAATTTGAGCCACTTGAAGCAAAGATATTATGTTGTTTTACATCTCTACAAGTTCTTACAATTTTCCATTACTTAAAATAAGGTGAATATGTCACTATTCTTTTTCTTTTCTTTTTCTTTTTTTTTTTTTTTTTGGTTTTTCGAGACAGGGTTTCTCTGTGGCTTTGGAGCCTGTCCTGGAACTAGCTCTGTAGACCAGGCTGGTCTCAAATTCACAGAGATCCACCTGCCTCTGCCTCAAGAGTGCAGGGATTAAAGGCGTGCGCCACCATCGCCCGGCTATATGTCACTATTCTTGTGAAACAAAAGAATTATTAAACTATCTATGGCAGGATTTTTAAGGGTAATGTGTTCCTTACAGAAAAAGCTGGGATTTTGGGGCTGTAATTTAGCTATGAAGAGGAAAAACATGACTTTACAGTATTATTCTCTGAAAATAAAATGAATGCGGATAACCGAATGATTTACATGATTTAAGTACCAGCAAGAATAGTATACAAGAGAAGATGAGGGTAAAGAAGAAATTTGATAATAAAATATGATGATACATATACATAAATATCATAATGAGCCTCAATATTAACAAAAGTAATAAGAAGAAAAGGAGAAGAACACATACTTGAAGTATGTCATATCCTTATACACAGTTTCTAAAAATTCAAGAAGCACCTATTCTATGAACTCCAGATTTATATATAAGTAACCTATTTTACAACACAATTTATCTGTTTAATAATAATTTCTAGATCCTCTATCCAACATCTCCCGCCAGCCAGATCCTGAACATTCTATAGGGTCTAGCTGTGTAAATCTGATCCTTCCTTCCACATGCTCTCCCCAACACCCAAGATCTAGTTCAGAATCCATATCTAGTGATTCCATCAAGTCTGATCACCTCTGCTTAACACTGCTATAAACAAACTATTAGGCTTCTGCTAAGAACTTCAACATCTCTCCAAAACCCACAGGCCTCTCTCATGCCATATCTAAACTCTCTATTTACCCAGATCCTGCTTAGCCTTCTCCTCATTCTATCCAGGTGAGGTCAACTGATTCTCTTCTCCACACATCCTCCACAAAGCCCAGATCTACCCCCAAACTTTTGTCTTGGACCAGGATTTACATCCTGCACATGATCCCAGTCCTCTGTGACCATGCACTTTAATTCTACCTAACTCATAGCCAACCTCTCCATCCTTAAGTCTTCTTTTCTCTTTTAACCTGCTCTATTTTTATTAGGCACAGTACTAACAAAAGAAACCCAGATGCCAAGGTTTCATCACACAAAAAGAAAAGAATGAATATTACACAAGATTAAGGCAGTATCTCACCCTTAAAACCCATCAGACCTATAGAAATGTTTGTCAGTGGGAATTACCATACCAAGCTGAAATGCAATATATAGAATTCAAAAGGACAATAATAAATTCTACAAAGGAAGTCAAGGAGTTTAAAGAAGACACAAAGAAAACAGTTCAATGAACTTAAAGAAATAACTTACAAAGAATAAATGCCCGAGTGGTATTCAAGAAAACAAAGATGTAAGTGTGATGGAAATGATAAAGACAATGCAGAGTTTTAAAACGGAATTAATGAAATAGAAACATTTAAGGGGACTCAAGTCAAAATGGAGATGGAATTGAAAAAATGCAATAATCCAACAAAAATCTCTATATCTATTCATTTTAAACTATTCATAAATAAAGGGATAAACAGAAACCTGATTTCTAAATCTTTCTTTGAATTCTAGATTATTCTAATACTCAAACAAGGGAAGCAGCAAAAGAGAAGCAAAGAAAATTTTTGCTAATATCCTGAATGAACATAGATAAATTTAATTTCAATAAAATAGTTGCAAACCACATGCAGACATACATATAAATATTATTCACCAAGACAAATGTAGCTTTGTTTTTGAAATGTAGGAATGGTTCAACAAACACAAGTCACTATGTATAATAAGCCATGTAAATGGACGTAATGACAAAAAACATATGATTAACTCAATAGATTTGGAAGAAATCTTTGACAAAATCTAAACTCTCTTCATGATAAAATTGCAACAAAGAGAAGGACTAGGGGAACCTAGCTCAACATAATAATGAAATATATAAAAAAATCCACAACCTATATCATTATAAATGGAGAAGAACTGGAAGTAATTCCACACAGACCAGGAATGAAACAGGGTTGTTTACTATCCACTTTCTTTCAATATTGTGCTTGGAGCTGGAACAATGTTATTAGAAAAAAAAATTAAGGGAATATAAATAGGAAAAATTTTCTTATTCATAAATGACATGTTATTATAAATAAGCGATCCCCCAAGTAATGAATTCAACAGTGTGTCAGGATACAGAAGCAACATATATTAATCAGTAACTTTTCTATATACCAACAGCCAACACAGAGGTAAAGAGATCATACACATACTTCCATTCACAATAACCTCAAAGAAACGAAATCCAGAAATAAAACTGACCAAGAGGATGAAGGAAGTTTACAATGAAAACTTGAAACCTCTGAATAAAGAGATAAAGACACTAGATGCAAATGAAAAAAATATCTCTGAGATTTCATCTTACTCCAATCAGAAAGGTAAAGTTCAATAAAATGACCACCAACAAATGCTGAATGTGAGTGAAACAGTATCCCTAATTCACTTTTAGTAGGATTTCAAACTGGTCCAACCACTCTGGAAATTAGTATAGAGAATTATCAAACTGCTAAAAATAAATATAAACCATATGACTCAGCTCTTCCACTCCCCTGCATATGCCCAATGGGGTCAACATTCTACTCCACAGATGCTCATAGCTAAGGAATGGAAACAATCTAAATTTCTTTCATCTGACAAATGGATAATAAAAATGTGATACATATATATTATGGAATACTAATCAGCTGTAAGAAAAAAGTTAAATCATGAACCTAGCAGATAAAAAAATGAAACCACTAAAGGTCATATTGAATGAGGTAATCCAGACCCAGAAAGACAAATGTCACATATTCTTTCATTTTTAAGGTTTCTAACTTTAAATCTTCACACATGAATATATAACCTAGAGTCACTGCAGAAGCTGGGGGGGCGGGTAAAAAGAATGATTATGGAATAGGTTGGGGAGTAACAATAAAGAAGGAATGGCAGTTTACAAGTGATTTGAAGGGGGAAATTGGAATAGCATTGATGCTCTAATCAGGAAGTGTAGCAGGAAATAAGTACAGAAAAAAGAATGAAGAAGGGTAAAATAATAATAATAACAATATCTGAAAAAGTTTTAAGCAATCATGCTATTACCTATCTACCTAAAATATCTATAATACATATACATAAACAGTTTAAATAAAAATGTCACATTTGTTCAAACAGTCCTTCTTCTAAGAGTCACAGGCTAACAAACGTAGACACCAGGCATGAGAAGACCTCTTTCCAGGTGTTGGGTAGGGTTGTCCAAGTGACTATTAAAATATTCTAGGCTGATACTATGACCCTTCCTTACCCCAGAGGTGGAAGTAAGTCTCTATTGCTGAAGAAGCCATCCACTTTGGATACAGTCACTTAGGTAACAAAACTAGAACAGACCTAAAATTCTCTTCTTTGAGAATTAGCTTTCATGGTATCAAACCATGAAATGTCCAAAGGAAGGAAGCAACTAAGAGTCCTACCCAACTATGCCAACTATGTACACAATGATCAACTCAGTATGACAACTCTAAGAGTGAACTGGTGGTACACATCCCTTGGTGGTGATCAACAACTGTCTGATTGTACTTAAGTCCTGTTGAAAAAGAGAGAAAGCATTTCTGGTACTAGAAACCTAGCCAACTACCCAGGACTAGAAAAGTCATAGATATTGAAGGGGAAACCACAGCCTCAAGGTTACTAAACCAACATAATCCCTAAGTACATTCTAATTATTTATCATTATATATACAGTTAACTGTAGTTCTTGATCTTCAACAAGGATCTTCTCTTTGCAACAGACAACATTATAGAAACCCCAAAAGAAATCAAAGTACAGTGCCTGGAGCCCAGTCCCAACTGATACACCTATAAGAGTACTCCTACACATTAGCCTTAGAGATCATTGCATAAGATTTACGAGCTAGAGAAAGATGTTAAGAGCTAGAGAAAAGAAAATTTGTTCTGAGATTGCATCTTTTATAAATGTCAGAGAATCTATGACACTCATTAAGTTTCACCAAAATGTTTGCCAAAACATGAGATGAACAAGGATGACAACAATAGCATCCGTGTTAGCATGGATGGGTAAAAGTGACACAGAACTGTTTGTTACTTAGGAAAGCTGAGAATGGGAGAAATAGTATTTCCCAGGAGAAGCATGACAATTAGTTATAGGTAATAAAAATACCATGAGTGAGGTAAATTATAAAAGAAAGAATTTATTTGAGCTTATGATTCAAGAGAAGTAAGTATTCATCATGGCTGGCAAACACGGCAACAAACAGCAAACATGGAAGTGCAATAAGATGCTGGGAGATCACATCTTAAATTTCAAGCCCAAACCAGAGAGAGTAAACCAAAAATGCTGTGAGTTTTAAATTCTTAAATACCACACCTTGTGACATAGTTCCTGAAATAAGGCCATACGTCTTAGTACAAATAACTGCTGAATAAATGTTCAAATTACAGAGCCTATGAGAATGCTTCTAATTAAAAATAGCTGTTATCACTTGTTTTTATGTCAACCTGACACAAGCTAGACTCATATGGGAAGAGGGAACATGAATTGAGAAAATGACCGCACTGTATTGGCCTGGGAGCAAGCCTATGGCATACTTTCTTAACTAATGATTAATGTGCGAGTGCCCAGTTCACTGTAGGTGTTGCCATGCTTAGGTGAATGTGAGGATCACAATCAGGCAGGGTGAGCAAGCCAGCAAACAAGCCAATAAGCTTCATTCTTCCTTGCCTTCTGCTTCAGTTTGCGCCTCCACGTTGTTGTTTTGAATTCCTGCCTTGACTTCCTTTGTTGATGAACTATCAGTTGAAGGTTAAAGATGAAATAAGACCTTTTCTTTCCCCACAAGCTACTTCTGGTCTTGTTGTTTTATTTTAGTGAAATGCGTTAAGGGCTTAGGGAGCCATACTAGTAGGATTACGGAAGACGGTGGTGCTGAATGTGACCACTTGATGAACTGTAGGAGGCATGGCTCAAGAGGTTTCAGAGGAGAAGAATTTTAGTATGTTGCTTCAAAATTATTTTCCTGATATTTTGTGGAGAATGTGGTTGCTTTTAGCCCTTGTCTGAAAAGTCTTCCTGAGGCTAAAGTAAAGAGTTTTGAGTCAATTGCATTGGCTAAGGAAATCTCAGAATAGCCAAGTATAGACTCTGTTGTGTGTTTACTAGTGTTAACTCTATTAAATATGTATATTAAAAGGAGAATGCCATCAAAGGAAAAATACAAATATAAATATATATATATATATATATATATATATATATATATATATATATATTTGGTTTTTCGAGACAGGGTTCCTCTGTAGCTTTGGAGCCTGTCCTGAAACTAGCTCTGTAGACCAGGCTGGTCTCGAACTCACAGAGATCCGCCTGCCTCTGCCTCCTGAGTGCTGGGATTAAAGGCGTGCGCCACCATCGCCCGGCCAAAAATATAAAATTTGAGGAGAAAAGGAGCATCAGGAAGAGGAATGGTGCTAAATCCTGTGTTCAAGGAGATAAACAGATTAAGAAATGGAATAAGGGGAATGGTGACCTCATGGCAAAGTCCAACCCAGCTAAGTTTTAACTTGTGAAAAGGGGTGTAGTGGTGCATGCCTTTAATCCCAGCATTCCAGAGCCAATGGCAGGTGGATCTCAGGCCAGTCTGGTCTACAGATTGAGTTTAAGGACAGCCAAGCTTAAGTAGTGAAGGAAACCATCAAAATCAGAAAGCTGATAAAGCTATAACTGAATGAGAGGCCCATGTTCCAGTTCCAGCAAGCAGCAGAACTTGGTCACGTGGTTCTGGCTTTAAGGGGAGAGGAAAGGGATTATGGAATATTCCTCTGTTACTAAGAAAAGAAAAGCCACTGAGGTCAGGCATGTGTCAGGGGTGTCCCTGAATGACCTAGAGAGGCCATTGCCTAAAGTTGTGAAGGTGACGTGTGTATTGCCTTGGAGACCCTAAGACACTGAAGATACCAAAGCCTTGAGATACCTGATAAGAAGAGCTGATAAGAAGGAATGTAATGAATGCAAGAAAAACAAATGTTTTTCAGTCAACCAAGCTGAAGAGAGTTGGAAATTTGAAGAGGACCTCTACATCAGACATGAAAATGCAGAATTTGTGGTTTGCTTGGCTGTTTTTTCATCTTGTATTTGTCCAATATTTCCTCACTGTGTTCTTTCTCTTCCCTGTAATTTTGAATGGTAATGTCTGTCCTGTGTTGTTATACATTGGAAGTATGTAATCTACTTTTCTAGTTTGATTTTGCAGGGGACTACAATTAAGATATTTCATGAATCTCAGAAGAGACTTGGAGAACTTTAGACTTTTAAATAAATTTGAGCCTGTTATAGATTATTGGAACTTTTGAATTTGGACTGAAGGCATTTTTTTTTTTTTTTTTTTTGCATTATGATATGGTTACAAGCCTTTGGGGACCAGGAAGTGGAACATCGTTGTTTGAAGAAAATGGCCCCAAAAAGGAGTGACACCATTAGAAGGTGTGTCCTTTTTGGAGTAGATGTGGCCTTGATGGAGGAAGTATGTCATTGTGGGGCTGGGCTTTGGGGTCTCCTGTGCTCAGGCTACATCCAGTGTCACAGTTCACTTCCCATTACCTTCAGATCAAGACATAGAACTCTCAGCTGGTTCTCTAGCCTTCATGCCACCAGGTTTCCCACCGTGATGATAATGGACAAAACCTCTGAAACTCTAAGCCATCTAAATTGAATGTTTTCCTCTATAAAAGTTGCTGTGGTCATTGTGTATTTTCTTAGCAATTTAAATTCTAACCTCTTACCGGAATTTTCAATTCAAATAAAACAACAATCAAAAACTAAGTTAGCCTACTCAATTGTCATTCAGATTAATCAGAAACTGTACTAGCAATATGCCAAGTGATAGTGGTGCACGCCTTTAATCCCAGCACTCGAGAGGCAGAGGCAGGCAGATCTCTGTGAGTTCAAGACCAGCCTGGTCTACAGAGCTAGTTCCAGGACAGGCACCAAAGCCACAAAGAAACCATGTCTCAAAAAAAAAAAAAAAAAAAGATGTGTAAAGTCAAGTCATACCAGCAAAAAAAAAAAAAAATAATAATAATCAAATCAAGAATTCGTTAGTTACTGTAACCAAGATAAAAAACATCGAAGAGTGTGTTATGGACCATAGCAGAAAACCTACTGTTGTTATTTTGATAAGGTATTGTGTTCTCAAACTACATTCTAAATATTTATGTTTGTGGACACAGATTTGTACTACTCTCAGCCTTCATCAGAGAAGCTAATTATTGCTGTGGGTTGTGGTTAACATGGAGTTTCACCACTATTCAATGGGCTGAGAGTAGACAATTGTGGATTCTCATTCACAGATATGACATCTATATCAAACTCCTGTACCCCAAAGCTCAGAGAATATTTTAGAAGCTTGAATGAAAATAATGTAAGAGCTGAAGTACAGGGAGGAGTTCTTTGAAATACTGGACATGACTTGACTGTTGCACACATGAATTTGGGTGCATAAGTGATTAATTATACTAGGCCTCTACAAAATCAAGTCTTTTAAAAAAATTAAAGAACTCTGAGGGGTGGAGATACTAAGGCCTCAACTAAAGGCTCTACTCTGAGGAGCTGTAGGTCATTTATGTCTATTATGGGATGGAGAGGATTTGGGGGGAGTCTGGCCACTATTTGATTGCCCACATTCCAGTAGATGATCCCACACTCATGTGTTTGAATTTAGTGGATCAAAACTAACTAGTTATCAAACTAACCAACTAACTAAAAAATAAATAATAAAAATCAAAATCATAAAGTTTAGGAGGGCGATGGGTTAGGAAATTCTGTTGGGAGCAAAGTAGATGTGAAGAAACATTGTATAAACAAATAAAAATATCAAAGAATAAAAATAATATCTAAAGCATTCTGAAAAACACAAGTGACAAATATTGTTTGAAAGCAGTAACTGAAATATCACACAAAATTATAAAGTAGGGTCAATTAGAATGACAGGAGTTCTTACCAGAATCTGAAAGAATGTGAAGCAAGATGTAGAAGAATGTAATTTTACATAAAAAAATTCTGTAATTTAGCAAAGTGGTCATTCAAGATTTAAAAAGGAAATTACTGAATTACTGAATTTAATAACAGAAAGGAAACTTCTGGATTTGTAACTTTGCAAGCTAATTCTTAAGAGATGAATAAGGGAATAATAAATTAGAAAATATGAGATACTAAATTAGATGAGTAAGGAGAGATAAATGATGATTAAAAAAGTGTGGGTGCATATGATAGACTCTCTATGAGTTTTACTAACCATATTTAATGGCTGAAACCAAAATTGTCATGTCATCTGATTTCCAAAGCCCCATAAAACATTTTCCTATCGTTTGCTCTGTGGCTTTATTTTCTATCATACCTAACGACCTTCAACTTGTACTAACTGCACTATTATTTTTGCTTTTTCAAATACACCAGACTTATTCCTTCCTGTATCACTGCATTGACATTCACTGTGTCTTCATTCAAATGTTGGCAGGTCTTTCCCAAAATATTACCTAATTTCTGACGTTTTTCCCAACTCCATTCTTTATAACTGATCCCTAACACTCTCTGTCTATTTTTGTGTTTTCTTTCATTACATTGCAAGAATATAAAGAATATTTT
This sequence comes from Microtus oregoni, assembly GCF_018167655.1. Classification (NCBI taxonomy): domain Eukaryota; kingdom Metazoa; phylum Chordata; class Mammalia; order Rodentia; family Cricetidae; genus Microtus; species Microtus oregoni. The sequence goes on from NW_024543945.1 coordinate 10,934, forward strand.
GACAGAGATTGTACATCATTTTCATTTCTGTGTGCCCGGTGCTTAAGACAGTTTGGGATGCACAACATGGACTTACCTTTTCAATAGATGACTGAATTAACTATACAATTCACGACTTTTGTCTCTGGGTACTCTGAGAGTGACACAGATCACTTATATGTATTAACCTTGACAGAAATAATAAGAATCCGGAATACATAAGTATATGAAGAATATTTTAAAATATAAACATTTTTTTCAGGCCATGGACCTTTAACTTTCTATCCCTCTGATTTCATTTTATTTGTTGAATATCAACTAGATATTAAATTTTGTATTAAAATGTCAGTTCTATAAAATATAGTAGAAATTGAAAAGCACACCATTGGAGTCCCAGCCATGCTTTAGAAGGACAAAAATGGAAGTTAAAAATCTGAGCAGGCTTGTTTGGCAATTTCCACAGGTTCCCATTTTGCCAGCAATTCAATTGAATGCAACCCAATCCTACCACTGGAAACCTCATCTACAGGCAAGATATGGCCAGCTGAGGCTTTCTGTATCCCCATTAATAAGATTCCTCATTAGGATCACCTTCATGCATTCCAGGAGATTTCAACTGCACTAGGTTTCCACACCCTGCCCAGAATAGTCCCAATTCCAGCTGGCTCTCACCTTTCTCTCTCCCTGCACTCCATTGTTCCCCACACCTGATCCCCTACTCTGATCTACACCTGCTCTCGGTGCATTCATAAAATCTATTCAATTTTCCCCTCTTAAGGAGATCCATATGTCCCCACTAGACCACTCCTCTTTACCTAACTTCTCTGGTTATCATTTACTTAATGGTTAATATCCACTCATAAGTGAATACATACCATATTTATCTTTCTGGGTCTGGCTTCCCTCACTCAAGATGCTTTTTGTAGTTCTGTCCATTTGTCTGCAAATTTCATGATGTCACTTAAAAAATACCTGAGTAATACTCCATTGTGTAAATGTATCACATATTCTTTATCCAGGCTGTTGTTAAGACAAAGGGTTGCTCTCTACAAACTGACATCAGGGCCCCTTTGCTGAGGACAACACCCACATAATTCATTGAATACAGAGTAGTCCAGCTGGTGACTACATGGAGTCTTCATCCCTACATTCTAGTCTGTTTGGTGCAGAAAGGTACTCTGTGGGCTACCAAAAGAAAAACGTGGCCACTAATGCTCCCACAAAAATTTTGACCTACAATCTCTTCTGCCTGAACAATATACTAGGGCAATGGTGGCTCAGAACTTGTGTGACTAGCCAACCGTTGTCTTATTTTATTTAGGGAGCACTTTATGTAAGTGAACCCACGTAGGACACTGCTTGGGTAAACAAGAAGCAGAGGAGGCTAGATAGCCCAAAGACCTAGGAAAAAACTGAACACTAGAAAAAAAAAAACGGTCTAGAAAAAGTATTAATAAAATGACTGCTAATGATATTCTGCTATACTTGTAGATCAGTGACTCAGTCAGACATTTTCTGGAGAGTCTAAGTGATATATCTTCATCCAATTCCTCCCCATGAGAGCCCAAGAAATCCCGAGGAAGATCAGGCAGAAAATCGGTTAGAGGAAGAAGAATGGGTGGAGGACACCAGGAGAAGAGGGCCCTCTGAATCAACTAAGAAAGGCTTATATGAGCTCGTAGAGACTGAAGCAGCAAGAACAGGGACTCCATGTGTCTGTACCATGTCCACTATGTATATATTATAACTATTAGCCTAGTATTTTCATGGGACTCCTGTGTGTATGAGCAAGTGGGTCTCTGACTTTTTTGCCTATCCTTGGGACTTATCTCCTTCTGTTGGTCTGCCATGTCCAATTTAGATATAGCAGTTTTTGCTTCATTTTATTATATTTATTTTGTTGTATTTCATTGTCATCTCTTATAATTCTGTTCTGTTCTTATAAGAGATAGAAAAAGAGTGGGGCTGGAGGGGAGGTATATTAAGTTGCAATGAGACTAGGCACCTCACTGTATTAAGGCTGAGCAAGGCAACCCAATATGAGGAGTAGGATCCCAAAAGCCAGTAAAAGAGTTGGAGACAGCTCTTCTTCCCACTATCAGGGGTCACACACAAGGATTAAGCTACACAACTGTCACATATATGCAGAGTACCTAGGTCAGTCCCATGCAGGTTTCCCAACTGTTGGTTCAGTCTTTGTAAGTCCCTATGAAGCCAGGTTAGTTGATGGTATCAGTTTCCTTGTGGAGTCTTTCACTGCTCTGGCACCTATAATCCTTCTTCTCCTTCTTCTGCAGGATTCCCAGTGCTCTGCCAATTGTTTGGCTGTGGGTCTGCATCTGTCTCCTTCAGTTTCTGGGCAAAGCCTATCTGATGATGATTGGGCTAGGCACCGATCTATGAGTATAGCAATAATGTCATTAGTAATCAATCACTTCATTGACTTTTTTTGCCAGTCGTGTTTGATTCTACCCTAGGTCTCTGGGCTATCCAGTCTCTGGTTCCTGCCCACACAGGCAGTGTATATAGGTCATGGGTTCCCTTGCATAGCATAGAACTCAAGTTAAACCAAACATTGGTTGGCCACTCCCACAAGTTCTGCACCACCATTGCCCCAGCATATCTTGCAGGCAGGACAGACTGTAGGCTGAATGTTTGGTGGCTAGGATGTTGTCCAGGTTTCACCTTTAGTATCCCAGAGTACCCTCTCTCACCAAATAGACTAGAATGTAGGGGTAAAGGGTTCATACAGGCACCAGTGTAACCCCTTTACATTCAGTGAGTTACATAGATGCTGTCCTCAGCAATGGGGCACCATTATCAATGTTTGGAGAGTGATCGTCCAACCTAACACAAGCCTGGGTTGCTTCTGGATCTCCATTCAGTCAACAGCTCAACCTCGTACAACCCAGTCCAACCACTAGAAGCCTTGCCTGGCTACAAAAGCTGGCCAGTTCAAACTCCATATCCTCCAACACTAGAAGAAGTTCTTACTAGTGTCACCCTCATAGATTTCAGGAAGTTTCCATTGTGCTAGGTTTCCACATCATTTCCAATGTCCCCAATTTTTGCTGTCACTCCATTTGTCCTCTTCTTACATGCTCCCCCTATACACTTGACCCCTTCTGTTCCCATCCCCACCTGCCTCCAATGCACCTGCAAAATCTAATTTCTTTCCCATGGAGATTAATGTGTCCCTCCTATAGCCCTCCTCTTCACCTAACCTCTCTGGGTCCATCGATTGTATTATCATCATCATCATCATCATCATCATCATCATCATCATCATCATCACCATCATCATCATCATCATCATCTTAACATCTAATATCCATCTATACGTAAATACATACCATATTTTTCTTTTGGGGTGTGTGTTACAAATTTCATGCATACGTAATATGTTTACAGTACATCTACCCCTCACACTCACTTCTCTTAATCTTCTTGGGTCTCTTCCACTCAAATTAATGATCTTTTTCTTCTTTAGTTATCAAATATATGCACATACAAAGACACATAGACACATAGATATAAATACATAAATACAACTTGGAGGTTACACTTAATGTTTTCTGTGTTTGATATGTGTGCATGTGTGCTTGAGTGTGTGTGTGTGTGTGTGTGTGTGTGTGTGTGTGTGCAATTGTCCCCACTTAGGACTGTCTCATTAAGATTGAATAACTTTTCAGGGGGTTCATGTCTCAAGAAAACGAATTCTCCATCTCTGAACAGCTGTTGATTTCCTGTTGACCTTCCCCCTAGGTGTGGGACAACATGATATTTTCCCCACTCATTTTGGGATATTAATTGGTGTTCTTATTGTGCTTGTCTTGGTGAGAGCATATTGTTGAGCATCCATGAATGCAGTCTCCCTGTCATATATAGAAGAAGCTATCTTGCAGTAGATGTCCTGGTCCTCTTAGTATTATAATCTTCTCATACCCTCTTCTTAGATATTTCCTAAGCCTTGTGGGTAGTAGTTGGGCTGTAGATGTATCAATTGAGTTTGGGCACTATAGTCAGTAGTTCTCCTTAGTTTGACAACTTGTGGATTTCTGTAGTGGTCTCCTTCTATAGAAGTAAGTTTATTTGACATGAAAGCTCTGTTTCTCTATTGGTATATGATAGGCATTTAGAATGCAGTTAGAAATCATATCAGTTTAAGAAAGTGTCAATAATGGTAGGTTCTTTAGGGTCCCTGACATCACCAGCCATGGGTACTTGGCTGAGTTTACAGTACCAAGCATAAATTTTCTCCTATTGAGTAGGATACAAGTTTAATTAGACACCTTTTGGTTCCCCAAATGTAATTGCCACTATTACATTCTTGATGATACCTTGCCATAGTAGTTATTAATGTGGTTCACAGGTTTTACATCTTGGAAAGACTATGAGTTACTTTTTTCCCCTGGCAGCTTACATAGTTCTGTTGAAGACTATGAGAGCCAGTCCTCAGAGATAAAGCTTTCAGGTCAGTTCCTGCTTCATTAATTCAATTCTTCTGGAAAAGAGCCTGAACATTCAAGTTACAGGGGCAACCCAAGGAAAAAAGCAATGACCTATATTGTTTGGAGAGACTATTGAAAACCCCTGACCATCAACTCAAAGGAAGATTTCTTATACTTGGAGAATTTGTGACTTTTAAATTAAAGAAGGGTATTAAAGAGATTAAATTAAAGGGGTAGCAACAGATTTGAAAAGACATATTGTGAAAATAGATTAATTGGCTAAACAACTCCTGGGGCCTAGTTGCGTCTATATTCTGCCTTTTCTAGTTCCTATTTATAATTATGAATGAAAATTATTTCATGTAACAGTGCTTCCGTTTCCTCTTGTACAAATCAGAAATAGAGTCATCTATCTAATTTAATAGGATTAGTGGTAAAGTAAACCTATTAACATGTGTATATTTAAAATGGTATTTAAAATGCAGCAATTCCACTATCATTGTTAACTGTTATTTTAAAGGCTGTTTTGCTTTTGTTATTGTCTTCACTGTACTAAAAATGATCAAATTTAAATAGAGAGAATACATGTCTATCTAATACATAACCAAGTAATGATACAATCAAAATGGAAAATAAGTCACACTTTAAAATATCGCATTTTATTTCATGGTCCACCATTAAGAATCCAAAAGGCATCTGTTCTTAGAATTCTTCTTGTGTACATATAGACTAATAAGGTTGTATTTAGTAATGTATATTATGAAATATATGCATATATAGATGTGTGTAGGTATGTATATATGTATTATATATAATATATGTATATATATTAACAAAAAAGAGACCATGAAATTGAAAGGAGGATATATGTGAGGATAGGAGGGAAGAATATGGAAAGAGAAATTATATAATTACATTATAATCTCAAAACATAAAAGTATTTTAAGATGGTAGACTGCTGACAAATATGAAGATATTGATACTGCCATTGAGGTAAAGAATTTTAGCAAAAAAATATAGGAATATGGAAAATAGGACCTACTTCAGGTCAGAAGCATCACCATACTTTTAGTAGATATGAAATGCCTAGATTTTTATTCTATTTAAATTGGAAAGCCAAGACAAATATGAGCAGAAGAGGAGCATGACCACCTTAGTTTTCACTCTTTTCTCTCTCTTTTGTTGGAGATAGATTAAAGAGGAGAGCAGAACTGATACTATGTTAAAGTCATGTAAATAGATACAAGATAGAAGTAATTATCCTCCACATCATATAGTATCAGACTGTGAGCTCCATTTTTCCTAAAAAATGGGATTTGTTTAAGATTAAGACCCACGCAACATGATTGGTTATTGACTAATTGGGAATAAGGTGAATTTGGCATGTGTAGAGAAAGAACGGAAGCTAAGAACCTAGATTTGAAGTCTCTTGGGTTTCATCCAAAGCTCTTACCATTTCTCTAAGCTGTTTACTCTTCACTGGTGCTGCTATTAGCTTGTGCTGGACCTCTTCCATGGCACAGGAGCCTGTTCTTTCAGTAAAGTATCCTGTGTATCTTCCTTGTCTCTGTGATTACATTAAGAGACTGCAAGCTGGGATTGCAACTTCTCTCTTTTCTTTATATCCAGAAATGCTCATTTAGAGAAGCATTCCTGAAAGTTAGCCATCCTGTACCCAGGAGTTCTTATGGTCATTGGGTGGCTTGGACATCCGCACAGGAATTGAGGAAGGTGCCTGCTACACCTAATGTAGTTTTCTAGGACCCATATAAGTGTCTCCGTGGGAAATCTCTGCAAATGCTGTGATTCCAGCTACCCTGGGGGCTTTGCCCAAACAGAGAGTGCTCTTGGCTGAGCCTCCAATCCTTCCATTTCTAAACTTTGTGTATTTCAACAGAAATCTGATCTGGACTCTTCTGATTCATTTACACTTAAATCATCCAAGGACTCTGTTGTAAGAGTGAATTCAGCTCCAAAAATGTCTTATAAGCGTTGGTTATAAAACTCCCTAAGATTTTGTGAGCTAATTTTTTTTTACTCCCTTTTTCTTTGAAACAAGATGTTGTGACTTTGCCAAGAGTAAATGGATTTCCAACCTCAAAGGGGTCGTGTTTGGTTCAAGAGTCAGAAATTATGGAGCTCAAAGGCCCAAGTACATTCTTCAAGAATTGGCAATAATGAATCCCAGGGGATGGGAGGAATGATAAATCTTAGAAGCTGAGTGTGGGGGTGACAGGAAGCATCCATTCTACCCTCTTGGCTCAATGCCTTAAAGCCTTAGGACTTTTGTCCCTTAACTGAGTAAATGGGGCCATGAGACAACACACTGCTACAAGTTACCAACAAAATTAGGCAGAAAAACATTTCCCATTTTGAATAAGTGCCTGACAGTTTAGAGTGCTTTTCACAGTTTTTCCTTTCACTTAGTCCTTCAATGGTTCTGATGTCTAGAAATATCCATCTCCATTATTTTCAGAAACATAAAGTGAGACTAGGAAGAGCTGCCATGACAATCTGTAACAAAGCCAGAGGTTCTCTTTAATTAACTTCAGACTGCATTAATAAAGGACACATAAGATGTGCCTACTTATCTTGAGTTACCAAGAGACAAAAAGGCAACAACTTAGTTACTAGCTTGAAATGTCTCTGATGCAACTTGCAGTGCAGCAATAGTGCTTCTTGATGTATTGGAGCCTTAGGGAATGTTGGTTGCTATATCTCATATGTAACACATATAATATTTTTCTTTTATAATTAACTGTATATTTATCTTACAGTTTTCCTACTCATGATTCTCCATATTTCAATAGACTCTGACTATATCAAAGGCTGAAATGTGTGTCAGGTGTTTCTCAACATCTTAACTCAAAGTCAGACACAGGAGAAGATGATCTATGAATAAGCATTGGAGAAATATTATATGGGTAAAGCTTGGATCTGTGACCGAATAGAGACATGAATGTGGGAGAATGTGTCCTGTAAATGTAGAGTTTAGAAACTGGAGGACTTGATGAGGTCTCACCAAGTGAATATGTTGGTATCAGAATTGAAAGGAATGTTATGTGTGTATATATATCTACGGATATGTTACAATTATATTATCCTATGACTGTGCTTAGAGATTGATCATAAAAGCATTTTTAAAAATTCAAAGGTAATAAACATAAATAAAAAATTTCAAAATTTGTGTTTTTGGATCTGGGTTACCTCACTCAGATTTATTGGTTTTAGCTCCATCCATAGGTAAATCCTGTGAATCGCATAATTTTATTTTTTTCTTACCAGCTATAATATATTCCACTGTGTAAATATACCTACCATGCTATCATTTATCCATTCATCAGCTAGACTCTTTCTATTTCCTGGCTACTAGTGAAATGAGCAGTGATGAAACACAAATGACTAATATTCTGATCAGATTTTAGATAAATATGGGGAGCATGTTACTACGCAGTATAGGAAAGACCATTCTTACTACAAATTGATGACAGATATGGATGAACTATGGAAAGATTTTAGTGTTTTGTGGAAGATAAAATTTGTGATAAGTGAAATTTGACTTTTGAAAGAAAATATTTTTTGAAAAGTGATGAAGAAACAGCCTATTCCTCTATACTGCTAAAAATAAAATGTGAGAAGAGAGAAGTGATTTAAGAATTGAAATGTTGATTACAAGCAAGGCCAAAACTTAAGAAGTTGGAAAATCTGTAGCCTACCTACGAGTTGCTAAGAAAGCCCTGAGTGAATGTGTAAAGAGCAGATGAAGTTCTGTGTAAAGGTGTATTGTTTGACCTAAGGTGGCCGTGCAAGGGCCAAGGTCTCTGACCTATAGTAATTTGGCAGAGCCTCTTTCCCCTCATAGGTCAGACTCAGAGAAAACTGGCAAAAAGCTGTCATCTGGTCCAAGTACTAGTGTTTACACTATTGTTTACAAATATTTAGCTAGTGTGAACAAAAACTAACTGCTGGAGCTTCTTCCTCTAAAGTATTTTTTTTTTTTTTTTTTTTTTTTTTTTTTTTTTTTGCAATTTGACACTGCTCACCTACAGAGACTTCCTATCTAGGAACACTACCTAATATCTCACCCCTGTGCTACACATAGTAAGCATCCTGAAGTTTCATATTGCTGTGGTAGTGATGCTACTACATCAGAGTGCTGACATTCCATCTGACTCTAACTTTTCTTTGTATATAAATGTCATTTCTTCAGTGTTACTGTCGTTTCTTCACTCACTAGCCACTCCTAGTCAGGTTTCCAGAATCAAGCTGCATACCATACCTACACATAGTGCAAAAGAAAACAAAAGTCTATTTGGGAGGAAACATAAAAAAAAAAACCATAATGAGGTATGTCATTAAAAGTTAGGGCCTATTCATTGAGACAGACAGGAGATTAGGCAGTCATCCATACAGGAAGCTAGATCTTTACATAAACACAATGGAAGCCTGACTCTAAACATTTGGAGATCATCCTAGCTTCTTTTTTTCCCCCCTGGTTTCATCACTGTCTCTTTTTTTTCTTATTGATTTTTTTTTATCTCTACATTTTTTCTGCTCCCCTCCTTGTCTCCCCTCCCCTTCAACTCTCTCCTAAGGTCCCCATGCTCCCAATTTACTAAGGAGATCTTGTCACTTTCTACTTCCCATGTAGATTAGATTTATGTTTGTCTCTCTTAGGATCTTCATTATTGTCTAGGTTATCTGGAAATGTGATTTATAGGCTATTTTCTTTGCTTTCTGTGTTTAAAAACCACTTATGAGTGAGTACATATGACAGTTGTCTTTCTGGGTCTGGGTTACCTCACTCAAAATAGTGTTTCCCACTCCATCCATTTGCCTGCAAAATTCAAGATGGCATCATTTTTTTTTCTGCTGTGTAGTACTCCATTGCGTAAATGTACATTTTCCATATACATTCTTCCATTGAGAGGCATTTAGGATGTTTCCAGGTTCTGGCTATGACAAATAATGCTGCTATGACCATAGTTGAGCACATGTCCTGTTGGCACGTTTGAGCATCCTATGTATATATACCCAAAAGTGATATTACTGAGCCTTGAAGAAGGTTGTTTCCTAATTTTTTGAAGGCATCACAATCGCTGACTTCAAACTCTACTACAGAGCTACAGTACTGAAAACAGCCTGGTATTGAAATAAAAACAGACAGGAGGACCAAAGGAACCCGAATCGAAGACCCAGATACCTTTGAACACCTGATTTTTGACAAAGAAGCAAAAATTATCAAATGTGAAAAAGAACGCTTATTTAACAAATGGTGCTGGCATCACTGGATATCAACATGTAGAAGAATGAAAATAGATCTGTATCTATCACCATGTACAAAACTCAAGCCCAAATGGATCAAAGACCTCAACATAAAGCCAGCCACACTAAACCTCATAGAAAGGAAAGTGGGAAGTACACTTGCACACACTGGTACAGAAGACCACTTCCTAAATATAACCACAGTAGCATCCTAGCTTCTTATCACATCACAGGATCATGGTGCAATTCCCCAGGGAGGCAGAGTACAAAGTGGTTTCAATGCAATGGTTACTGCTTTCAAATTCTATCTTAAATTATTTGCTCCATTTTTTTCTCACTGTGGCCCTTAGATATCCCTTATTTAGATTTACTAAGATCAGTCTACTATGCATTGTGACTAGCAAAGCAGTGGCTATAATTGTTTCCACCTAGACTTCAAAGGATGAACCAAAGAGGTGTGAGGTACTGAGAAATAACTATCACCAAGAAGGACTCGTTCTTCTTTTCTATACCCCCTCATCTGTCCTCAAATCCTTCTCATTCACTTACTACTTTTTGCTCCATTATCTCCCAATAGGAAGAACCTGCTGTTGTTATTCTGCTAAATGGATGTAGTATTAAACCTATGGCCAAAGACCTATAATTGTACATATGGATAAGTGAATCTCTCAAACCTCATCAGAGGATCTTCTTGTAGTCAATGGTGATTAGCTAAGGGAACTATGAATGATCAATGTTCATCGAATAAGAGATTATTGAATAGTCGGCCCCAAGTGGCATATCTCTGTCTCACCGCCTGCTCCCAAGGCTCAGGAATTCCTGTAGAAGAGGGGAAGAAGGATTGTAAGAACCAGAAGCAAAGATGACTCCTGTGGAACAGTGTTTTCTGTATGCAACAGGAAAGTTCTTGTATGAATTGAAAGCATCTGGGAGATGTTTGCATAAAACCTGTACTGAATCAAAGATAAGGTGTTATTCTCAAGCCCTGCCCTAGCTAGAAAGTATATATTATAGTTTAAATGTGATGCTCTCAGCATTCATGTGTGACAGGTTAATGTATAAAATGAGTGTTGGTAGTTAAGACCTTTGAATGTGATTAGATCTTTTAAAAATGATTGGTATGTTAGAGTTATTATTATAGGAGATTTGGCTATTGTGAGAATAGATTTGCTGTAACAACCAGTTTTGCCTTCATCTGTCCTATTATCTTCCCTTATCATTTCAGTATCTGCTATGGGGTGATACACAAAAGGACTTGATTTTGAACTTTACATTATTTTCTCCAGAGCTTTGAGAAATGTGTTTAATTTCTTAATAAATCACCCACTTTGAGATAGCCTTTCATCATAATCCAATGATAGTTGATAAAATGTGATTTGATCCTAGTTTATATTCATTTAAAGCCCTCACTATTTCTACAACTTTATATAGAGGCGTGGCTGTATAAGTGTGGAATGAATGAATCACAAATGTGAGTCAACAATTCTAGTCTCCAAGTGAAATTTTCTGCATGACCTTAAAAAGTTAATTAAATACTATAATCCTTTTCATCTAAAGTATGAGCTTTTTTATAATGTATACTTAAATTGGTTATTTTAAGCTAAGGATAAAAAGTAATAAAATATATGCATGTATTATACAAAGCAAAAGAGATAAAATGTTAAACTAAGATTAAGATTACTGGGGAGTGGTAAAATCTGGAGTTAAGTGCCTTGTGTTCAAAAGCCTTCCATAGTTTGGAGTAAGTTTGCATTCTTAATCTCTCTTTTCTCTCTTTGAACATTTTTGAAACAATACTTTGCCTGAAATTTTGATATGTAAAAGAAAAACAGTGCTGCTTAAAGTCAAATGGGATTTCAAAGACTATGACGCTATAGTTAGCAATAGATCCTAAGAAGGCAGTGACTTAAAGGTTACAACCAAGTATTTGGCTGAAAATAAATTTCTTACATGGGGTAACAATCTGCATATTTTTGTAATACTTGTTGCCCTAGGTGAAATGCTGTTCAAGGTTTAAAGCCTGCTGAAAGTTCACAAAATATAGCATCTGGGCATCCACAGATTCTGCTAGGACCTCTGATTCATCACAAATCTTGTGGCATTTGATTTTGAAAAGCTCTGATAGACCTCTTTGTCACTTAGGCTTTCCTGGAACTAAGAGTCAAAAATCCAATACTTGCAGTTCTTCCTCCCTCCTACTCACTTTTCCTGACAAATCAAAGGTAAATATGGACGATGCTTCCCGTCTCTATTTCCTGTTGAAGTTTTTCCCACATGCAGAGAAGTTACCTCTTGGACTATATATATAGCTCAACATCAATTGAATGTGTCACCTGGAGGATAGGATGTTCTATAGAACTGCTGTCACAGCTTTCTTAGAATTCTTTGTGCGCCACTTTCAGGAATTATCATATAATCTCTGGTCTTGCAGACATTTTCAAGACATACTCATATGAACTTTCACTAATAAGTCTTGCTACTCTGTGCCACAGAAAGACAGCCCTGCCACATTTTCTCTATAAAAATTCCATTGTGACTTGCCATCTTGTCAGAGAGCTCTGCCTTTATTTCATGCATTTTCAACCACAGGAAAAATGACAGAACTGTCATTCCACCAGAAAGACATGTCATTTCATAAGACAAAGCTTATGATAAACTTACCTCTTTTGTGCTCACAGATATTCGATTCTCAGAAAGCTCTGTCTCAGTTGCATACTTTCCTATCCACATCAAGTACCTTACCTCTACAAAGTCCACAACCATCTTTGATTTTGACATACCTCACAACAATCACCCATGTGTTATGTTACTTTTCCTGGGGGCTATATAAAAAATGTCTAATCATGTCTTTTATGGCACTGATAACAGATCAAAATAATAATTCCAGTAATTTTATTTTTCTCTAAATGAAAGACACTCTTTCAGTGTGGCTATTCACTAGGGAAGAACATGACTATGTGACACAGAATACTATGGTCACTGACTTAGCAGTCATAGTAATAAAATCAGAAGAATAAGACTAAGAGTTAAACCTATGCAACTAGTAATGTGGCTTTTAACATTTTTTTTTAATCAAAGCAAATTTAGAATGGTCAAGAACACTTTTAGATTCTCACAAATTCTTCTTGCCTCCCAGGTAGGAAGGAGAATATTAACTGAAGACAGAACTTCCATGATGCAACTTTCATGAAATAGTCATCCATCCTGCGGTGAAACTTTTCCGTGATAAAGCCATTCTTTTCACCTGCACTTCTAAGCTAAGGTCAATAAATTTCACTGGTTCAGTCGACTAGGCTTGTGAGAAATCATTGCTCTGTTCTATTGTCAATACAATGAGGTGAACTGCTGTTTGCTTCCTTTATCCCAGGAAAAGTAGTGTAAGAGATTGTATCGGATATTTACAGATACAACAACAGTACTGAATAATTATGATTAATATATATATATATATATATATATATATAAAAGCACAGCTGTCACATCCAGTTTACTTGTGTCTTTGTTTCTAAGAGTATTTTGTGTAAAAATAAAGTGAGCTTTGTTTTTAAAACAACTCCATTGGTCTTCATCTTTCTGATTAAGATATGAAGGCAATTTACATTTGAGATAATTATGTATTTCAGAATTAGTCTGCCTTTTGGGGTGCTAGGGGTTAAATTTATGATATTATTCATGTTAACCAAATATTCTATCACTTAGTTACACCCAAAATCGCATGTCTGTGTTTGTTCCTTCTTTTCTTTATTTCTGTTATTTGAACACTTTTAGAGACTTACATATTGATAATAGGCTTTTTTTTTTCTCAGTCTTTGTATAAATTTTTGTACTGGTTATTCTCGGCACTGCAACTATTATCAGTATGCTTATATTAACTAGGATTACTAGTTTAATCTTTTAGGCCAAGTGTAAATCTCTTTCATTTAGGTCTAATTACATTATCTACTTTTAGTTGTCTTGTGTGGAGTACTAGACACTATCACTTTTGCTGAAAGCATTATTGCATTTTTGTTTATTAATTTATGTGGTGAATATAACCTAATGTCTAGTCTAAAGTTCTTCTACTCTAGTGTTAATTCTTTTCTGATACTCTCGATATTTTTTTAAAGATTATTTCTATTATAGTTGAAAAAAATCCTTTAGTCAATATTTGTGTGTAGGTTCAGGTCTTGGTTTTCTTTTATCTGACTATACCTTCAATTTTTTTTATTAGCAAAGAACATTTTCCAATTTCTTTTTTCAAATTAATATATGTATTATTTATTTTGTATTGCCTACTTCAAATTTTAATTTTCTTTTTTAAGGAAGTTTTTTTCAATACCAACCACAGTTTTCCTTTCTTCTCTCTTCCAGTTTCCTGTCCCCACATCCCATCTTAGCCTCTTTCCCAATCTACTTGCTTTAACTTAATTCAGAAAGGGGCAAGTTCAACATGGGAGTCAACAAAGCATGGCTTATCAAGCTGTGGCAGGACCAAGTTCCTTCCCCTGCATCAAGAGTGGGCAATGCATCCCAGCATGGTGAATAGGTTCCAAAACACCATCTCATGTTCAGGAACTGGGCTGATCCCTGGAGTAAGAGCCCTACAAACATACCAAGCTACACAACTGTCACTCCTGTGCTATTCTTTAAGAATTTCATAGAGTGTATTATTATCATATTTACTATCTCCCCGTCTTCTCCCAGATTCACCACCACTTCTCCAACCACCCGTCTTCATGTCCTCTTTTTCAACAAATTTATGGCATCCAAATTTTGTGCTCAAATTCTTTTGGATGTAAAACTTATCTTGAAGTGAGGTCTAATTATCAAGGGACACATTCTTTTTCTGTTGGTGTTTTTATTATTTTTACTCGCTCTTTTTACACAGTATATTAGCCCCACCCTAACCAAGAAGCTTTTTGCAATTGATGTTTTTTAGAAAAGGTAAAATCAGTATTCTCCACCGAAGTATCTAGGTATATTAAAGACACTCCAGTTCAGGCTTCATACCCAGTAGTAGTTGGCCAACATAAAAAAGGGATACATTCTGAAACAAAACTGGCTATTCTTTTGCTCAGCAAGGCGTAGGACTTCATTTTGAATTCTACTTTCTATGCTGATATTTCTTCTTATTTCAGTTTACACAGTGCTTGTTTGCTCTGTCATAGTCACTATGAGTCTACATGTTCAGAAGATAAAGTTTCCTTGCAATTATCTAACCTCTCTGGCTCTTACACTATTTCTCCCCCTCTCCCACAATGAACCCCAAAACTCAAGAGAAGTAAGTGAAGCATATACGTTTTTTGCAGGGATGAAAATTTTGCAGACCCTTATATTTTGTATCTTGACCAGTTTTGGGTGTGTGTTAATCATTATCTACTGAAAATTGAAGCTTTTTATATGAAGGCTGTGAGGCACATTAATCTATATGTATAATAAGTCATTAGGAGTCTGTTTAATACTGTGTCTAGCAGAGTAATAGTGGTAGGTTCTTCTCTAAGGATCAAGACCAGACTAACTGCAGATAATTGGCTCTGATAATTTCACCATAGATGGATTTCATCTTGTGGAGTACACCTCAAATCTACTCAGAAATTGATTAGTTATCCCATAATATTCATTCCACTATTTTAACAGTGATCATGTCTTGCCAGGTCAGTCCTTATTATATTTCGCAGGGTCCATAGAAAGATATAACTGATGATTACTTGTCTCCATTTTTAGCTTTGCATAACACCTTCCAGCACTATGAAAGCTAGCTAGTAAGGATGAAGTTTCTGGGTCAATGTGAGCTACTTTTTACTGTCTTCGATGACTCAGATATGCTGTGTCTTCATAAATAGGGTCTTACAGTCAAATTCTGGAGAGTAATAAAGAGCATTGGAAATAGTCTGTAATATTGGGGGATCTATGGGACCCCACTGGCAAAGAAATTTAAATGTGGTCATACTATCTGGGCACTGGAGATTTTATTTGCTTTCCCAAAATGTCTAGTAGGGTCCCATACATTACCCCAAAGGACAATTTCAACAAGGGCAGAACTAAAACCCTTATTAATAATAAAAAAGTTTAACTTCTCAGAATTAGAAACGTATATTTCTTTACTTTCATCACATCCTAGCTAAAAATTCTGTTTGTCCCTCTTCACTTTACACTACAGGATTGATTGATATTTATTTTCATGGAGTTCTTCTAACCTTTCTCCTTAGATACCAGGTTCCTCTGTACCCCAAACAAGTCCTATCTTTACTTTTCTCCTTGTATTTACTGATTCTATTTATTGAATTTGTAACACCTGCCACATCTATGAAGTATTGTTGAGATATTTTTATAAAACTTTCCCTAAAGTCACACTGGGAAAGAAATACAGAGCACCCTGTGTTTATTGTGTGATTATCTGGGTTATATGGTCATGTCTTCTCAGAACAGGGACTGTGGAACTTTATCAAGGATCTCAAGAATGTGACTAGTACAAGTCTCTCTTCAAGCAAACTTGTTAGGTGAGATTGTGTTAAGAAATATTGGAGAGTTCAGCATTTTACTAGGGAAATCACATTCCCCCTTGTGGTTCTTTGACTTATTAATCAAAATAAGAGTAGATTCAAAAGGAAACTCAAGGACAATTTTATTGGAGTTGAAAAGATAAAAAAAAAGAAACAAGAATATCTAGCTTTAAATCTTGGCCATTACCCAAAGGAATGGAGAAGAGAAGGAAAAGAAACCATTCTGACAGGAGATGATGATGCACGCCTTTAATGCTAGCATTCAGGAGGCAGAGTCAAGCAAATCTTTGTGAGTTCAACCTGGTTTACAGAGCTAATTCCAGGACACCGAGGACTACACAGAGAAACCCTGTCTTGAAAAACAAAAGCAAACAACAAAAAGACATGCCATTTGAATCAAGTGATTGTGGAAATAAGCCATATGGCAGAGAAACAGACACATAATAGGGAGGGGAACTTTAGAGAAATAATGAAGTCCAAAGTAAAAGGCAAAGGATGCTGAGAAGAGAGAGAGAGGGAGAGAGAGAGAGAGAGAGAGAGAGAGAGAGAGAGAGAGAGAGAGAATGTTTTCTGGGAAGGAAATATACATTATCTCATTAAAGGGAAAATTATTCTTCCTAGTTCTAAGATGGTTTAATATAAACCCCTAATTCCTGAGAGGTGGTCCCTTTGTCAGATAATTGACCAATTCAACTGGATTAACCTTTATTAGAGAAGGTGATGGCATATGACCACTCAGAGGTAGATTCACTTCTTCACTGTAAAAACATTGAGTCCTTACCCCAAATCAAAGGGAATAGGAGCTATAGGATAATATTAATAATTCAGCTCATCACATAGAAAAGTAAAAGCCAGTCGGAGGCCTGATCTTTCGGCGCCAGGAGACCCAGCATTGGGGTGAGTTTCTGGCCCACGGCGCCAACCTGGGACGGGGAGCTCGGGGGTTTCTTGGCCCCCTGTCCTGCTTGGGCTCTCTGCAGGGCCTCTACTCCCTGGGTGCTGCCTCTTTCTTCCTGGCCCACCCAGCTTCCGTCCAGAGCCCTCCCCACTTCTCCCCCACTGCCCACTTTAGGCGCGTGGCATCGCCCAGCCCAGCCTATCTGGGCGCTGAGTCCGAGTACCCGGGGCTT